>NW_028278956.1:0-118801 GCF_059751315.1 Micrasema longulum
TTCCACGCCGTATACACTATAGGTACACATACACGTCACTAGTAATTTAGCTTCGGCCGAGTTCCCCATGAATAATTACACTTTTTAATTTGTTCTGTCTGCTACTAATGAACATGCGCGATTGATTTTCCGGGTGGAAAGAAACTGTTACATTTTCTAACAAAATTTACATACATATTCAGATCAGATCAATGTATAAATATAAGTGGAACCTATCGAATTTCAATTAATTTTCTATAAATAATACAATTGTAGCTTTGTAGCTATGTAGCTATGTGGGATGCGTCTTTCTCCGTGTAGTAAAATTTCATTCATTTAAAATTCAATTCATTTTCCCTTTCCCCTTCTCTATGATTACCGAATGGAGCTTCTCGCTACTATCCGTGGCCCTGTTATAGGTCCTGTCGGATATACAGAACTGGTGGCTTCTAAAAAGAATTTCAAGGCTTTTAAAAAGTTTTGTAATCATTTCGGCGAATTGATCATATCCAATCAATTTAATCCCAGTCAGTGAAGAATTCACTTCCCTCTCTTCTCAATCCAATGAAGTACATATTATTTACTTCTGGATTACTTACTTTCAGCACAAAGATGCTAAGGCTACCAGATTTCAGAGAGCTCCTTCGGGTAGCTTTTCTCGTTAGACAACAAGCAAATTTTCCGTGTATGTGGGCACCGCCAAGGAGACTTATGTCCTCAGATGCGGTGTGCGGTATGTGGTGGGTAAGCTGTAGTAAAATTTCACTAAAAAAGAACAATACTAGAAATCTAAGCATTAACAGGGCTTATGACCTGTGATTGGCTGGTTTATTGGCAACTTTATACACTTTATCGGCCCCGTGGTGTAGTGGCCAGTGCGTTTACCTACCACGCAAGAGGTCTCGGTTTCGATTCCCGATATGGTTGTAATGAAATATTTGTTTACTTAAGTGTTTTTACAATAAAATTTTACATATTTTTTAAGAAATTAAAAATATACAAATTCTTCAAAATAAGGCGATGAGGATTATACTATAAAATAAATATCTATTCTAATATACAAAAAATGCACAAAGAAATTCGAATGCTCACAGTAAAGCAGTAAATTAAATATGATGTATCGTTTTTTACACATAAAATAATTAAGGGGATGAATAAAATAAAAACAATAATAAAATTTAACCAACAATGTTAACATTTAAACAAGGATAAAAAAAATTACCAATGAGGAGAAAAACAGAATATCAAAACTCATTTTACAAGGGATTGAAGCTGTACAATGAGTTACCCGAAGAAATAAAGGAGATAGAAAAGATCAAAATATATTAAATTAATTTGAAAATATATGTTATTGAGAAATTTGAATAATTAAAAAAAAATATTACCAATAATTTATATTTGTTCTAGAGATATTATGAATTAACGTAATAAAGCATAAATAGTCCTCTAGATGGCATTCGAAGCGTAAGACTGATCATCTTACCTTCATGTAATTTTTTTTATCAAGAACCGATACAGTGCATTTTGCACCATTAGGTGCAGAAAGGGATCGATGATGATTACACACTGTGTAACATTCACCATTCTGACTAAGTTTAAACATCCAAATTTCGTCAATTCTTCCATCTGTTGACATTTGAAAAGTAAAAGAGCCGAAACCCTTATCATGTGGGTGAGAATCATCCGACAGAACCAATTCACCCACTAGGCAACGCCTGAGCTCTAATATGCCCAGACTTTTATATTACCTTCTCAAAAATGTTTTTCTTCTCTGTTGCAATAAATGTATATCTAAATAACTCTCTAAGCAGGAAATCCAGCCTTTTTACAAATATTTGGACATACTCGAAATATTTTTAAATAATAGATAAGTTTCCTTGTAAAAATATAAATTGTTTTCTATTTATTGTACATTTCTTCAAAAAAATACATCAAAATTATTTTAGAAAGCGTAACAAAGATTAGGTATTTACATTACTATCATTAATTAAAGTGACTAACTGAAATTTCAGTTTCTGTTTCGGCCATTTTAGGCCGCAGTTTTAAATTTTTAACTGACCGAAACTTCGGCTCAGCCAAACTTGCTGTCGGGATATGTCGGATAACGTTCGGCTATACTCGGATGCTCCTTATGGCTCTTGACCCAGCCGCATGACCTGTGACCTTTACTTTGATTTTTCTTTACTATTATATACATTATTCACATAAAAAATGTGCACGATTAGATGTTTATTTGATTGTCGATTCGAATAGTTAGTTATTTTGTTGCCATTGTCAAACATAAAAAATAAAAACTGATTTTGTGATTTTTAATATAGTTAGTAGTTCTAAGATCTTTCATATTTATAAACTATAAAGCACAAAACATAAACAAATTATCTCTCTAAATTTATGCATTTCTTTCATTAAACACTTATTTTAATGAACTTCTAGATGTAGGCTCTGCAGTGCAGATAAGGAAACACCTAAACACAAACACATTTAAAATACAAATTATCAAGTCCTACTGAACTGCATAAAATGGAGTTTGTCAGCAGGTTGCTTATAGTTAAGTTCTTAAATACATATCTTATCTTTAAATTCTATAACATATAAAAAATTCTATTACTATGGAAAAAAAAGAAAATATGCATTTCCATGTGCATCGAAAATATGTTACAAGTAGAAAAATAATAAATCTGTCCACATAAAAAAGAAAAAAAAAGCCAGGTTTTCAGCATGCGTCTTTCTCTTGAACCGTGATGTGATGTTTTACATCTTAAAAGAAGCCTCATTCTCGGGGACCACTGGTAAACCTGAGGATGAAAGAGCTCTCCCCCTACCTAATAGCTAGATACTTTACGGATCTGGACTTAGAGGAGAGATTTAGCAAAATATAATCTCTCGCCTTCCGCAACAGTAGCCAGGCTCTTTATAGACCTGGGCTTGGAGGGCGAGAACTATTCACGGGGACCCGTCACAATAGATCTTCACAGGTCACAGTGACGTCAGGAGCTTGCATAGCACTTTCACCACTAAAAATCAGAATAAGAATAAACTCGTTAGGTTTAATAAAAAACCCTTATTTTGGGTTTTTGAAGTGACTTTCAATTTATTAAAAAAGGCTTCTGTTTCGGTTTCGGCACTAGAAAACAATTTCGAAATTCAGTTTCGGCTAAAATCTTGTTTCGTCGTTCATTTCATATTTATTTATTTATTTATTATAGACGCTCAGAGGTCTTTTTATCAAGCAAAGTGTAGTCACAAAAATGAAAATTCCTACGTATATACAGTATAAATCATCTGTATACAAACACCCCAGTAAAAAATACACTGTAAAAAGCTTTATTGGTAATATTTCATGTTGAGCTTGCCTAGAATCAACTCGGGACCTTGGGCATGGTGATAATGCATGTGTTTATTTATTTATTTATAATATATACAGCCTAAGCCAATAACAACAGTTATTTGAAGAAAAATATGCGCAAGAAACTGAATAAAAAAAAAACATAAGCTCTGTAGCAAAGACAAACAAGGCAATAAATAATAATGATATTATATATATTCATAAACACGATTAACATATAAGACTTTGATCTAAACCATGCCGATCGATCTTCAACCCACACTGTTTTAGTGGCGAAGAGATCTACGAAAAGCCCTGAAGAGATCTATCCTCAAAATTCAGGTGAGTTAAAAAATTACTAATCTACACATTCTAGACATTGGAGCCTAAAAACAAAAAAAAAACTAGCATTAAAATATTCACATGCTTGTTTTAGAAATTTGCTACCGCCACGTATTTTTATGACGTAAAAGAGCGAATCCTTTATTGATGTGGTTGTGATTATTTCAAAGTTTGCCTACTAAGCAACGCCAACGTCTGAAAGGCTGAGCCTGGAGAATTCAAAACTTGTCTGCAATGATTTGGACTCCAACATGGGCGTTCCAAAACACTTGGAGGGCGATTAGAAGTCAAGTATGTTTTAGCGGGAGTTAGGCATTAAGGGGACGATTTTATGATTTTGGACAAAAAGCACACTTAAGCACTTTATTGTAACTACAAAAATCAACGATTATTAAATAACAATAATTAACATGATACATGCACATACCTGTAACGATCTGTCTATAGAAGCAATGTAAGCATCGCTTGCCTAAAACATTTGAAAATCGATCGTATTAAACCATCAAACTAACTCGTGAAACCATTTTAAATATCGCGCTAATTTATTTTTTTATTTATTCACATTTTTCTCTTACAAACTATAATTAAAAATCAAAATAATGTGACCTCTCTGGGGTTACCCGTGCCGAGGACACTTAACAATATACTTTTTTGAAATGTTTTTACATTTGAGAATAAACAAAGAAGACTAACTTAGTACAATAATTATTTACAAAAACAATATTATGTGGAAGCTTCTAAGTGGACTTTATGATATGTATTTATAATATAATTGTATCTTATAAATGTATTGATGTCTGTATTTATATTTTTAATTAATTATTGTACATCTACATTATTTATATTACAAAACGCACAAAGAAAGAACAAAAACTTAACATAAGCTATACACTTGTGGAGCAGTTGATTCAATATTGGTTTAGGCGAATGAGACAATCTAATTTAATAAACATAATATATGTTTCACAGGACTTTTTAGTATTTTGTATAAACACGCCATGGTGAAAAAAAATCCTACATAAAAAAATAATTCAATGCATATACTGAAACTAATATTATAAAATTTATAAACTAAAATTTAAATTTTTCAGAGCTTACTAAAATTCTTAAAGTGTATATAAACGGACATACAGTGTTTTACCATCATTGAATAGATTTATGTATCATTTAACGAAAAAAAAAATCAAATTAAAATAAAAAACACATATTTTATAATGTATAATAAACATATGGATGGTGCTTGAACATACGAGTAAGTATTGGCAGGCGACTAAAAATACAATATTTCTTAGGTGCGTGGGGCCAGAAAACCTTTTAATTTATTTAACATTTTTATATGTAGTAACTTCTTTGTATTTATTTGATATGTAATATATTTTCTTAACTAACTTTGTATACTTTGTGGAAATCTGTTATTAGTTCTGAGTTTATACACTATATCTGTTTGTTTACTATAAATATGTATGTAGAACTGTTGATTTCCCAAATAAAATAAATAAATAAATACGTACTAAATATATATCTAAAAATGTAAATAAAAATATAATGATATAAATTCTGAAATAAATTTAATGATATTTTTTATTTACTTTTAAAATAATCCCCTAATCAACCTTCGCTAAGGGAGAAAAGGTATTTGAGTTTCCAAAACCAATAATATTTGTATTGAGGAGGAAATCTGTCATTTTTGTGACCAAAGCCAAAGCCTTTATTGTGTCACCTTCTGGCCACGAGATGTCAAGTTAGATTGGATTCCCTTTAGATACTTTAGAAGGACCTTCTTAGGATCCTTCAGCTGAAAAGCAGACGTATTATTTAACAACTAAACTATTTTTTTTCCAAGGTTTGGAAATGCTTTGTCAATGGATATGTTTTATTTTTTTCCCTTTGGCTGTCTGTATTTTGAAATAGTTTGTTTAGTACAAAGTCAAGGAAACATACCTTTTTATCTTAAAAGAAACTTTTGATCACGATGTTGAAGTACAATTGTTTGTTTCACAAGCTAAGGACATTAATTAAACAAAAATGTTTTTTATTAAAATATACGCTATAAAATTCGTATGAATTGATTGTTGCTGACTGTTGTTGATGCTCCTACCCTAGTTAGAGATTGGCAGAAGACATGGGGTTACTGTTTAATGAGTATTAATAACATAGAAAAAAACAAATAATTATTTGAATTATGTCAAAACTTTTTGAAAGCCTTTAGATTGTTTTTGGAAGCCACCAGATCCATATATTCGAGGGAAACCATTAAGAGGTCACGGATACCTAGTAGCAAGATGTTTTATTCGGTATTCAGACAGAAAAAGTGACAAGGCCACAGGATGTGCTCAGTAGAGTGATTAGGATCAGCAGCAGCCTGAAGGGGGATCAAGAATGGTAAAAAAAAAACCATTTAATTTACGCATACACAATGGGGTGTAAACTCAATAATACTCTAATCGCAGATAGATTAAGGAAAAAAAAAGTTGAAAAGCGAAGAATTGCACCATAATTTTCAAGCATTAAGAAGAGTATTTGGTGTCATTTTTTTTATAGGAAAAAGATATATTATTTCAGTCGGGTGTAGACAGACCCCACCAATCACAGAGGAACGCTTTATTACTCAGTAAAAAATCACAGAACCTCGAGATTCGAAAGCGGCAAGCTCGTTAGAACCGGGAAAACTTCCATTGAGAATATCCCATGTGTTCTAGCAAGAGCCAGGAGAGGTTGGTTTTGTCCACTTAAAATCATTGGCCTAAAATTTTGCGATTACCATCGGCGTGCCCAACAGATATCGAGAAACCTATGAACCCAGTCACTGTTTATTTTTAAAATTCGTAAATTAAAGTATCACTTGTCATTATTTCTACATGCTAATTAAAATAACGTGTTAATTTATCCGCAATATTGAAAAATATAGATATGGCCATTTGAAGTAAAATGAGAACTTATAAAGCGTGAGTAAGACTATGGTATATGGCGTTGAAGCAAGGGCAGACATGGTCAGGACCAAACAACTATTGAAACCTTTTGAGATGAAGACACTGAAAATGTTAGCAACCAAAAGTTCAAGAAACCGCGGAAGGAACACCAGAATAAGAAAGATGGAGGACCTCTGAAAAGATATAAGGACGATGAAAGCACTCACCCCTTTCCCGAAACTGTTAATAACGACATTTGTTTTTTTCAAATTCGCATATTCAATCAATTTTTTAATAACTACTAAAATTCAATAGCGAAAATAAAAGATAGAGACCTAAAAAGCTTTTATTGTACCCCTCACTGCAGTATTGTCAATTTGTGATCAATCAAATACACATGGTCAATACAATCACCTTTTATTAATTTCCCAGTATGACTGTGAAGGAATACAGTGTTAGTACCAAATTGAAACCGCGGCCGCGTGCTCCAGATCCCGCTTCGAAAAAAGAAGAAGAACGTCGCAATATAAACAAAACAAACGACATAAAACCCGAATACATATAGGAAACATTTGAAAAATTTGCCCGATAAAACATGCGCTGAAGCAACAGAAGAAAAACAATACGTATACAAGAGATGTAAAGACAGCTAAGAATATCTCATACTAAGAACAGCTCTCTGGAGACCAGACCACATAGGTCCATAGCAAGACGTAAACCTTTTCTTCAAAGCGTACTAATTAAATTATTCTTCTTTTCTGTAACTTTACGTTATTCTATAGAATCTATGAATTAATCCTCGTCTTGCAGATTAAGTCCAACTATGCGAATCTCTAGTAATAACTAAGTTGTACGTAACTACTGCTGTAAAGCTATTAATCGCTCAACAAACCGCTTTTCTATCCGGAAGGAAACTGTCGAACTAAGATGGAGCTTATAGGATTAAAAACATTATGCTGGTAGATTCTTTGACAAGTAATCAATTTACATATTGTTTATTGTCGATGAATATTTTAATTTCAATGCGGTCCATTATAGAAATAAACGATTTTAGCATCAAACAATCCGGAAAATTCAGTCTGCCAGACTTCAGTTAATAAGGCCTTTGCTATTAGTTTATTCACCTCCTTGATATATTTCTCTGTCTCATTATTATTCATTATTTATTTACGGACTTTACTAGATCATTTAGCAACACAAAAATACGTTATGTTTTTTTTAATACTAGTACCATTAAAAGAAAATAATTGTAAAGAAACAAAAAAAAATAGACGTCGAGAAAAGATCTGGTCTATTTTCATCATAATAATTATCCCCTTTTTGTAGCTTGTTGTACATAGGACACTGTATTGATAAACCAAATGCAGCGAGTTTGAATATCTGTTACATGAATATAACGTGATCAGTCTTACGCTTCAGGTGCCAGTCTAGAAACAATTAAATATTGCAATTAAATAAACGTTTAAAATTAGTGTTTCACGTCCTCCCAGCCAGGAATAGAACTTTTTTTTTAAATTTTTTTTTTTTACATTTTTTTTTTTTTTTGCACCACAACAGGCCAGGAGGCCTAATTACAGTGGTGAATTACATCACAGAGCACCCAGGCTTGAGAAAAATCACATTTTAATTTTTGTGTTCTCACCGGGAATCGAACCCGGAACCTTCCGTGCGTGAATCAAGCGTCTTGACCACTACACCACGGAGGCCGCCAAGCCGCTAAAGAATTGTAGACAAACACGACAACCACTGCACTATGAGACCGACTTTACTTATTTCCACTCATTCACGAAACATATTTTTAGTCGATTTTGCCAATATACCGTTAAAGTCTTTTTAAAGTGTATTTTTAAAGGTCCCTACAGTAATTCGCAAGCATGTTTTCGTTCCAGTTGGTACACAACAGCTACAAATTTGTTAAGTCAAAGTGTGATACTAGTAATACTCTATAGTATTAATGGAGTGTAGACATCCACTTTGGTACCAAAAGTAACAAAAAAAAAACATAATGCGCGTCATTACCGTGCAAAATTAAAACCCTACAAATACTCAATTTTCGGCAACCTTAACTCTTAAAAGACTGTGGTAAATAATCCCTTTGCGCGCGGTGATGTAACATCGTGTTACCACTAGTAAAAGACGGTGTATTCTAAAGTTCAGACATTTGAAAAAAAAAAAAAACATGGAGACATACTGCTTAATAATTCCTTTTCCATAATTAATACGAATAAACATATAATTAAGCCCTGTTTTAGTCAAATAAATTAAAAATCACAAATACGCCGCTCATGTTACGCGCGTGCGTCCCCCATCATTGTCATTAACCGACTGAAGACTACATCTGTTCTAGACGACACCCGCCACAGAAAAGCGTTTCTATCTTCCTTGATATGACTTATATCTTCGTGCTCTCTCTTGTATAAGGTATCTGTATAGATATGTTGCTGAATTAGCGGACATTCATTATTCGCGTAGAAAGGATAAATATTTTTTGTATTAACATTTAGCATAGTTATACAAATGCTACTTTTTAAATCGAGTGTGAAAATGTCTATTTGAGGATTACAAAAAATATGAATTTACATTTTTTTTAAATAAGAGAGATATATCAAGTCATGTGTCCTTTGTCAACTAGTGTGACATCACAGCCACACAAGAGTTAAGTTACGTTCACGTTAAATTATTACCCTAAATCAGATTTATCAAGACTTGGGTATATTTATCGCGCTATTTCGGTAAATAAAAATAAATTATTCAAACCTGCGTTCCTGAGATTTAACCGGCGGCGGGGGTGGCGTTGTAATTGCAATGAATGAATTAATATCCGGGCAACTACTATGAACACTTCCACGATTTTATTGTAATCTTCAAGTAGATCTCGGCAAAAAAGGAAAAAAAAAATTCATGTACATATTCCTGCCCGAACGTTGGCCTGCCTGCGATAAGCTTGAAAAAATACTTTTTCTTGATAAGTAGGTACCTAGGTACTTGTTTGTAATTAAATTCCAAAACTAAAAATAGTAATAATTCAAATATTGGATTTAAGCAGGTACCTTAGAATTTAAGAAAAAGATTTTTAAAACAAATTTTGCTTTATTTTTATTTAAATCATTATACTTTATTTCGGCCAGGAGTCTATTTACTATGCGTGGGAGTATATACGCCCTGGTCCTCTCTCCATACGCATTAAGAGCTCTTTTTTCTTTTTTGTCTTGAACAAGTAGAAGAATTTGTGTATCTGGGAAGTAAGTTTTCAAGAGATGGAAGAGTAGAAAAAGATGTTGAATGAAGAGTGAATGTGGGCAATAAAACGAACGGTACACTCAGCACATTAATTGCTAATAAAAATATATCAGTCGAAGCTTAACTGGCAGTGCACAGCGGAGTTTCAGTTCCAACACTTATGTATGGAAGTAAAACATGGAACTGGCAGAGAATGGATGAAAGCCGAGTGAACGCGGTTGAAATGCGATCTCTTCGACAAATGGACGACGAAAAAATGATGAAACAAGGATATATGGCTAAAATGAACAGTAACGTGAGACGAGGACGGCCAAGGAAGACGTGACATGCTCAGATAAACTAAAATCTTAAGTCTGGTCATGTCAAAAGCAGACAGAACCGATGGGTATGTATAACAAGATGTATGAATGTGGAAGAAGCTAGGAATGTATGCCAGGATAGACGTATGTGGTGGTGCACTCTCTCTGCCTACCCTTACGCGGAAATGGCGTGATTGTAGTAGTAGTAGTAGTAAAGACTTTTTACTTTAGTTCTGAAAAAAGAACATTGGGAATTAACAACGAAGCTCCGAAAGTTTTTTTTTTAAAAATATTTTTAATGTTAGTATCATATTGATATTATTGTTATATAATGTAAAAAAATATTTGGAACTCACTTTTATAAAATTATTTACCTTAAATATTTTTTTTCATGAAAACAATATCACATAGAATAATAATGTATGTAATAACAACGTGTATTTAAAAAAATGGAGAAAAGATGGAGAAGATTTAAGAGAAATTAATGTGGATGTCTAGGTATTAACGGGGCTTTTGAATTGTCATTTGCTTGTTTAAGTGGCCAATACACCCTGTAACATTTACCATTTTGCATGCGTTTTAACATCCATATTTCTTCAATCCTTCCATCTGTTGATTTTTGCGAGACTAAAGAGCTCAATAAAAGCTTCAGCTTTAAGAATAGGACCTAGAATTCTGGACCTATTTTATAATCAGTGAATGACAGTTCATTCTGTAAATGCCTACACCTTGTAACGAGTCAATTTCGACGCGTAGGTACTTTGACTTCCACGGCTGTGAACATTTTACACATTACCGGCACGCGAGTTGAATTTTTTGAGAGTGGCAACACTGTGTGACTTGTGAAGAACTTTCGGGCACATAAAACCGTGACAAACAAACGCAGCGGGCAGAATTTGATTGACGCGAGGAAAAAAAGAACAAACATGTAATCCGTCATTAAAATGGACGTCTCTTAGCAAGGCGTTCAAAAAACTCACATACAATGTGAAATTTTCATATTTATTAACCTCAATCCTTTTATCATTAATTTTATACATGAAGTCATAGAGCACCATTTAATTCATGTGAGCGCATGCTACTGAATATTGTCGATTTGTACGGCGAAATTGTCACCGATCTGTATATATATATATATGGTTGGATAATTTATATAGCGCCATTTTTGTGAAAATCACCTCAAGGGCGCTGTACAATTAATAAATATCCCAGTACGTCTTGCAGCTACAGAGCGCATGGACGGTTGGGATTCTAGTTCCTCGTTTTCAATTAAGATCAATAAAAAATTATAACAGAAAGGAGCTAGATTACAGGACGTCTTGCAGCTACAGAGCGCATAGACAGTTAGAAATTTAGCCCCCATTTACACATTTTAAAAATTGACAGATAAATTTAGTGTATTAATGATACTAAAAAAAAAATTAAAATAAGTCTTGCAGCTACTAAGCGCATAGAGGATTGGAATTCTAGACCCCATTTATAAAATTTAGGTATTTTTAAGTTGGTATATGAAAGCTAGATAACCAATCATCGTGCAGCTACAAAGCGCATGGACGAGTGGAATTCTAGCAAAGTTACAATGATATCAATAAATTTATAAAAAATAGAGCATAGTAGTAAGTTTGTCAAGTGTTCATGCCAAGAACTAAGCAATAAAAAACTAAATAAATAAACCACTGTATCAACTCTATGGTTAACAAAGGGAGATAAATGTCCGAAGAGAATCTTTTGTAGACAGTAGGTAGATATCGTCACCATGTGGTCCACTAGGCTGCTGGAGAATTTCTGGAAACGCACGTGTGTAGACTGGGGGATTATGCCTATTGTTCCAACGACTTGGTGTCCATTTTGGCTCGTATTATTTCATTTTATGAGACGCAACATTCCTGTTCAATTCACATTTTTAAATGAATATTTTTGTATAAGTTAGTTATAGAAGTTTGATTTATCATGAACGGTAGATTTGAAGAGTTTTGAGATATATTTACTCCAATTTACATGATGATGGAATGAGATACCTCAGATATTTTACTCGGTAAGCTGTAGAAAGCATGCTGGATGAAATCTCGATGCGGAAAATCATCATAAGGAGCAGTACTAAATCTATCTGGAACCACGTGCTTCTTTAAGGTCTAAGCAGACGTCGAACGCTATTGTCTTTCATCTTGAAGAAATGCTGTTTTGTAATACTGTTTTGGTAATTTAAATTCATGCAAAAGTATGTAAAAATTCTTACGTTAGCGTGATTATTTATATGACGATTTTGTCATACATGATTGTGTAGTATTTATCTTAATTGAGAAATGCTTGGACATATTTTCTAGTTACAGCAATTGCACATTTTGTTTTAAAGAACCAACCCTTCCATTGTCAAGGATCAGATTGTAATTTTTCTTTACCCATTTGCAAGTGAGCTAGATTTATCTAATCGATTATTGTTCAGCGGCTGTCCATACCATGTAGGAGGTCTTATGAGCATCTACATGCGTGGGGCGAGCTCCAGCGTTACAATGTGGCACTAGAATGCGGAACCGACTATAAGCGTTACAACTATTTTTATCTGTTTATTATTTTATTTTATTTTATACGTTTACAGTATTATGTCTGTGCTTTTTTTATTTGATTACTAATTAAAACTAATGTCTGAGCACCCGACGACAAACTATTATTGAATAGTTTATCGGGACAAAATATACTTTAATACTTTGTTTTCTTTGTAACGTATTAATATTGTAATCATGTGTATATTTTATTGAATAAAGACTATAAAAAACCTCCTAAATCCCTTCTCGAAAACGTTCTTCATCTCTGTTGCAATATGTTTTTAAGCTTAATAACTTCCCGAGGGATGAAATCCAATCTTTGTCTACAAACATTTGGACAAACTCAAAACATCGTTGACTTTTATTATCGTTTGTAGTCGAGTATGAGGGTGATAATTTTTCCTTAATATGACTCGAAATAAGATGGATGATAAAAAAAGGAAAAAACAATCCTTTTATCAAGCGTAATTAATGAAAAAGAAGCCAAAGAATTTGTTTTATTCTGAAGTTCTTCGTTTAATCAAATTTATTTTCGTCTACTTTATACTGGCGGCTTCTAGCACAAAGACCGAAATAATTTTCATCACGATACAAGCAAAGCAAACAATAATTACTTCATGTATTCGTTAATTATTAATTAGTTTCTCAAATAACTCGTAAAGTGTTCATTTAATTTATTCATTTAACTTAAAACAATCATCATTATACCCCCCCCCACGATGCAAAGGAATTAATCAAATAATGCGAATAAATTACATGTACATCATAATGTAAATATCGGCCCACAATATGGGCCGATATTTTTTTTCCGAATTTCGAAATGTAAGGGGTCTACAAAATTGCCTTTTGGATTACTCTGAATGCAAAAATTATCTAAAAAAATATTTGATAATACTTTTGGCCCTAAACCAAAGCTCGGAGTTTTCGAAAAAATCTTTTTTTGCTAAACCGGCTGTCATTTTGTATTTAAGTAAGAAAATCAGTCCAATTAAATTGTTTAATGTGCATTAAGTTTTATTGAATAAGTATTTAAGAGCGTGAGTTGCACTTTCTTCTGTAATAAATAGGTAGCATTGTTTTTATGGGCCATTGTTTTCGTCAATATTAGTCATGCGCTCAACGGAATCAGTTCCGCGGAGAGTAAACTTTTTGTGTTTCGGTACTTTTAAAACGTGTTCAAATTTGTTATGTGATTAAGTTACTCGTATATCTTTACTAACAAATAATAATGTTCAGACAGTGATAAACTTCAAACCTCGGTTGATGGCCAAAAGTAGTATTAAATATTTAAAAAAATAATTTTTACATTCAATTTGATTTAAAATGCAACTTTTTAGACCTCTCTCAGTTTGATGTCTAAAAAACTTACAAACTTCATACATCATCGGCCCTTACTAATGATCATTATTTCATGCTTTATTTATTACACAATCGTCTCATTTCCTTCTTACCAGCCCGCTTCTCTTTACAGTTGGATGTAGGCCTCTTCCGAAATGTTCCATGTTTCTCTGTCCTGATCATTCTGATTCCACCCACGTCGCACGAGTTGTCCTCAGTCCATCTCCTCTGTGATCTCCCCACTTTTCTTTTATTTCAGTAGGATCTCCAATTTAGTATTCTGGAGGTCCACCTATCAACTTTTTGTCTCGCCACATGACCTGCCCACGGCCATTTTTGTCTCTCACTCTTTCTGCGATATCGGTCACCTCTGTACAGCGTCTTATCTCCTCAACAAGACATTCAATATATTTATCTATGGACCGCTGAGTACATTTAATTGTGAACACGTCGGGCAGTGAGCGACATGGTTCTAAAACCATATGTTGTCATCGGCATAACACAAGAGTTGTACACTTTGGCTTTCGGATTATTTGGTATTTTCTTTTTTCCGAATACGTGTTTTAGCTTTTCAAAAGCAGCCCAACTTAACCCGATTTGTCTAGGTAGTTCCGCAGTTTGATTTACTTTAGATTTATTTTGAGCCAATATTAATTTTTAATAACATGACATTTTATATAAAACATTATCAAAAATATATTTTCTTAAATTTATTTAAAATATTTTAAGTCTCTCCTTTTTTTTTATTTCTTCGGGGAACTTATTGTATAGTTTTAAGAGGAAAGAAGGTCATCTTACTTTTTTCATACAAACATAGTCCCGTACTTTCTCCCTAGATTATTTATTTTCTTATTTATATATACGCCCAATCGGCATTTTTGAGGAAAATTTATACACATAAAATTGTTATAAAAGAAAGTAGAAAGGCACAATGGTATATAGTAGACTCGATGAGAGTAAAAGTGGGAGGAGGTGTTTAAAATTGATTTTTTTCTTTGCACAGTTTAGATATTCACCATTAGCGTGATAAATTGTTTCATATGGGAGCTAGAACCATTCAAAATTTCAAAAAAAGCGCCCAGTTTTATCTGCCATCTTTGTAAGTACGGTATACAAATACGGTAAATTATTTTGAAAAACGATGAAAATACTCACAGAAAAATTTATTGCAATACTTTTTCTAAAAAAACTTTGAAATCGGTTCAGTTTTGAGGTGCGGAAAATGGAACAGCGAGGCGTCAATTTCGTCGATTTCAGTTTGCCAAAATCAGTCCGTTGCGTCATACGGTTGTCTTTTTCGCACTGTATCGGGGAAGTATTTGCGAGAGAGTGACAAAAAAACCCTCAAACCCTTGTACAATAAATTTTAAGACTATGATTTTTTCCTCTTTGGTAATCTGATATTTTTTATTTCTCGTTTTGTATGTGAAGTATTATTGGTTTAATTTTATTAAATTTTTCATTTAATTTAACCCTTTATTATGTTATGAATGAAAATTGCAAGACAGCATTTGAATTTACTCTAAAAAATCGTGTATGCTTTCTATCATGTAATTTATGCATGCTTTCTACATTTGAACATATTGTCGGCTTTCTGGCACAACAACACTTTACTAAATGTAAGATATTGTACTTTTAAAGTTAAAAAGCTCATCTTATATCAACAATTCAAGTAAAACCTCAAGTTGAATACTGTAAACCACGTAACTTTAAGCAAGTTTATAAGTAAAGTTATTGTGTATTTTGTCAAACTTGCTTTGATCCATGGACTGCTACAATTTTTGGTGGATTTGTTTTTGTGCTACACACCAATTTTCGTCTAAATTCCAGATCTGCTGTTTTTTACAGTCGTTAAACCGTAGCACAATTTCGACAACTTTTTAAATAATCAATTAAAATCTTTCCTTGATTTTGCAAAAAAAAAATTATTCTGTTCCCAACATCAGAAATATTTTCACACTTTTCATTGCATTCTTCTGTTTTTTTATTATGTATCTGTCAGACACTTTTTCGATATTTTAAAACGTCTGCAGTATCTCTAATTAACGTTGTTTCAAACACTTCTTTTACCATTCCCTTACAAATTAATCAACAAAACATTCTTACAGGATTCTAGTTCAATTTTATACACAAAACTGCACGCATTATCCACCCGGACACGGAAAATAACATAAAGGTTTGCGTTCGTTTTTAAAATAAGTTTGCTATGAATGTTGACATATATATAATATAAAGAGGGTATTGATTGTAGTGGGTGTTAGCCTCCTCACCTCACCAATCGACATCGCATTTTGTGTTTAACGGTGTTGTGAGGAATCCATTAAATTTTCTCTTTACTTTAAAAGCGTCAATTAAAAACGGGCATTTCCACTTATAACTGTTCATTTGCCTAATCGCTCAGTTGGCGCCGCCATTATAACCACTAATTATTATTCTCGCTGAAGAGGCAACATCCCCTTTTATTTTATTATACATTTCATATTCCCACACCTACAGTAATCCATTTCATCGCAGGGTTATGCCGTTAATTCAACTGTTTCATTTTTAGCCGAGCATAGAAATAACTGCTTAGAAAACTTAAAAGTTTGTATCCCTATTTAAAAATATAGAAAACATTCTTAGCGTAGTGTATTTAAAGAAAATATACTTTGCGTTGTGTCAATTAATTTTAGAATATGTAGTAATTAGCTGAGGATCTGATGCAAAAACATTGCAGGATATTTTCAAAATCACTCGAAAGTGAGTCTTTAAAAATCAGCCTAAAAGTTCTAATAATTATGAATACCGAATTTGTATTCATAATGACGGCCATCATAAATGTATCCCAAATTTACTAAAGAGTATTACCATGCTACTTGTACAAAATACAGAATAAAATGGTTATAAAAGGTATAATAACTCGAATGACAATTTAAATCTTCGATGGTACCAAAAATGCAAACAGCCTTACATAAATGTAACACAATGATCCAGATACGCCGCAATTGTAGTACCAATGCAGTACCCTATGCATCACTGAGTGCGGGTAGGGAAATGAAAATGGTAAGACAATGCAAGAGAGATGTTTTTATGTCTGAATAAACTTAAAACAAAGTAAAATTTGCCGAGGCAATGCGTATGATCCGAAATTAAACGCCAATAAAATTCAGAGAATTACCAGTAAATTGCGATCATTTTTATCGTCACGGCCCTTTTATCATATTGGATAAAGATCTTAATATAAATATCTAGTTATCACAAAGTGATCTTAATTTTATAGACAATGAGGGTTTGAGTAAGATAAAATTTATTTGATTTCGAGAATTTTCACGCATTGTTCATTCTTGAGAATTGAAAATGTAAATACCGAACTTCGCTAAATTTCACGAACTGTTCAATTCAATTCAGATTCATGAATATTATTTCTTCTTGGCAATATTTCATATTTTACATCGAGCCGAAAATCTAATTTTCAATTCTTTATAATAAAACTGAACGCACCTGAAATTTCAAAATATATTCTTTGAATATACTCGAGATAGTAAAGACATTAAAAACAACATTCAATGAAATCCAGTTTTTTTTAATGAAATCTATTGTAATTTTGTTAATTAAGAGCATGTTCCCCCTTATTTATATATTTTTTTAATTAACATAATAAAAATGCGATTAGGTGCAAAAAGGGAATGATGATGGGGATGAAAAATAAAGTTGTTAATTTTTTTTATAAATAATCATTTTTCGCTTCAAATCCTGATCCAAGGATCTAAAGTGACTGTACCACTGAACTGACTATTAGTAAATTTATTAAATGACGTTGTTGGCCAATAAAAGGCTCAGAAGAAACCCAATCTTCCCCAAAAGCAAAGCTCACCGATTTGTGAGAAGAAGCGAAGTTTGGCGTTAACAATATCGGTGTCAATCGTTGGTCACAAACTCGACTAGGGAAGATGGACTAGGATCGGATGGCCACTTACCTGTTCCTGGCGTCTCCTTCCTACAGCTGTGGCTCTTTCGCGAAAACACTGGCGCGAGCGGATGAACAAGGGTGGTTTCAGTTTCAGCGGCGGTTGACGTGGGACGACTGATAAGGATAGGAGGGCAAGTAGTTGGGTTATGATTGCAAGTTTGCGACAATAATAACAGACACCACATCCACATAAATGCATTTGCGCAGCCAGTTGTGAAACAAATGTTTTCATAAAACAAAAACAAATCATTCTCAAAATTAAAATACCCCCAATTCAGCATGATGGAAATGGTTTTAATCCAGCAAATATCAAAATCCTTGTTTGAGTCCTGCGGTGCTATTCTGAATCGCTCTCGCGGCCATAGAAAACACGTTTACCTCCTGTATTTACGTACAAAATACGCGAAATAAAGGTGTTTTCTACGGCCGCGAGAACGTTTGAAATATTACCTCTGAGCCGCGTTAGTCTTATCTTCATCGGGACATACGAGTATAGAGACGGTAAAAAGTATCATTCATGTTTGTGTACCAAAAACATTTTTAGAAAAGAAAAATTGTAATCATATATTTTTAATACAAAAACCTTAATTTTACTTTGTAGATAAGATTGGATATACTTTGAACTTAACAGAGTGAGAGTAACGAACGCACGGAACGAATACCTCTATACTTAGAAGCAGTTTTTTCTCTACAAGATTTTCCCTTTCAGGATCTTAACCTAAGAGTAGACATCGAGTCAAAAACACTCGTCTGGGATTCTGGTTCTATTACACACACAAAACTACGGTATTTTGCGGACAATATTTTAGGCGCATCGGACCATAAGACGCACCCTGATTTGTGATTGAATTTAGATTAAAAAAGGGCGTCCTATGGTCCGAAAAATACTGCATACGTAATTTTTGTCCACCCGGATATAGATGAAAATAACTTTTCTTATTGTCTTCTAATTATATGAATCTTCCTTTGTAAAGGCAATGACAGATTTGGCGCGGGAACATTAATTGCGCAATTACTGTTTAGAATAAAATCGAAATAAATAAAACATGTTTTTACATGGTCTTCTATCTCCCGCTGTGTAACAGCTGTCATTGACAGCTAAAAGCTTATGAGCCTCAAATGTTCAACCCTCGGTCTCGTGTCGACCAGAAGACGTAATCATCTACTTTAAAGTACCTATCTACAGGGGATGAACGGGCATTTTCGCAGTTTTGAGACAGGTTAACCTTATTATCGTGTGTTGTGGAGTGGCGTGTTAATAATAAAATTATTACATTTGACAAAAAATTCATAGTTTTCACTTGGGTTGTGAAGATATATATTTTTTTTTATCGAAAATATACTATGAACCAGTTTAAAGTTAGTCAAACAGCTATTTATTGATTTATTTTACAGAAGCAAACAGTCGACAGTGATATTATAAACATTTAAGTTTGTAAGTGAAAATTCTTGATGGAAGTTCATTGTAATTTATTATATAAATAAAACACGAGTGATACTTTAATCCACAAATTTGGAATATCCAGTGTCCAGTTCCAAATTTGTGGATTAAAGTATCACTCGTATTTTATTTATATAATAAAAAAATAAAAAATAAAAAAAGTGATATTATAACATAAACGGTTTAAGGACAGACCAGCGAAATTTCTAAATAAAAATCATACATACTAAATTGTGGAACAACAAAAGGGCGTGTTTATGTGTATTTGTATGATAGTAAGAGTATAGGTGTGTTTGTGTGTATGTGGAAGTAAATTTTCAGGTGTGTGTAAGTGTGAGCATCATTAAATAGCAAGTGGGATCGTATAGTATCGTTCTTAAGAATATGTAAGCAATATTTAATAATTCCTCAGTCATTGGTCCTTCTAACATTTACTTTCCGAGTTTAGCCAAGTCATAAAGGAATTGTTGGAGATTACTGACGAAACTTCGCAGGTGTAAGATAAGCAAGGTAAATTTGTAAATTCTAGAATTCCACGAGCTTTTCAGATATTATGTTAGAAAATTTCCGAGACTGAGTGGGCACCTTGGAGTATGACACAATACTTATTGCGTAAGGTTTTGATAAGGCCCAAACATAGATCCTAACATAACCATATCATAAAACCATTTATCATAACACCATTTGCCATAAGACCATTTGTCAAAAAAACCTTATTTGTCCATGAACCAACAGTAGGTACAATCTTGTGCAAAAACCAAAGGTGAAAAAACCGAATGATTAGTAATTGAATGCATGAAATAATCGAATCAATTACCACTTTCGGACAAAGGAATTTTGAGTATTATTCAATTAAAATCTATAACCTACTTCCACTATCTATTAAAGCAATTAGTAATGAGAAAATGTTTAAAAAGGCTATAAAAAATGGATAGTGGAGCTAGGTAGAAGTAAAATGGATTGTCTCATTCGCCCATACCAATGCTGAATCAACTGCTCCACAACTGTATGGCTTATGTTAGGTTTTTGTTGTTTTCATTGTGTGTTTTGTAATATAAATAATATAGATGTATATAAATACCTTGTTTTTAAAACTTTCTGAATATTTGTTAATTATATTTGTTTTTTAAGTGAGTCTTCTTTGTTTATTCTCAAATGTAATTAAAAAATACTAAATTGTTAAGTGTCCTCGGCACGGGAAACCCCAGTGAGGTCACATTATTTTTATTATTAATTATAGTTTGTAAGCGAAAAATATGAATAAATAAATAAATAAATAAATTTAATGAATCATTCATTTCCGTCATTTCATAGATAATAGAGATGGGCGTTTCAGTTATTGTGGCCTATGATCTCTCAAAAAGTTTATATACGTATCGGAGGAGAGAGGGGTGCAATATTGAAAAAAAAGAATTACCTCTTCACGCGAAAAAAACATCATCTTGACACATTACAGAAACGCCTGAAATATTACTCTCTTTTCCGAGAGCCCTAATTTTTCATTAATCATTTCTCTCTCACGGTGCCATAACTCGGTTAAATAGAACATGAAAGTACGCTTTGCGTCTAAAGGTAGGGATTACACTGTTTTCTCCTGTTGTGGAGTGGTATGTTGGGGGCCATCCGGTGCATATTGTTTTATTGGATATTCTATGGACAGAATTTATTGTCAAAAATAGGCAGATATCTGCAATACATATTTAAAAAAATTACCTGACATGCAAAATTGTAAGAAAGTATTCCTAGCAGCTTCACGAGATACAAAAATACCTGTTCTAAAGCTATATATATAAACACGGTTTTTCAGGGCCAGACCGCAAAACTTCAGAGGAACATTTCTCATGGTAAGCTTTAAAAAAATTTCATCTCAAAATGCAGTAAGTTCTTAATTTCTCGGACAAGCAGTCCCTCCACAAACCCTTACCTCTCTCCTACCCAGCCGCTTCTCTTGTCCGCGTCTGATGCGTATCGCTTCGTTGGTCAAATTTGTTTTTATCGCAGTTTTTATTCGTCGGGGAGGGTTAGGAATTTTCAGAAGGGATGCTAGTCCCAGAAATAAAAGACTTACTAAATTTTGAGATCAATATTTTTTTTTTCTAAAATACTTTTTTGGAAAAAAAAAAAAAGGTTTTTTTAAAGCTTACCACGAGGAATTTTCCTCTGAAGTTTCGCGGTCTGGCCCTGAAACACCCTGTGTACGAGGGCAGAATTACTTTGCATTAGTGTGATATCTCGCGCGCGCCGAATTGAACAATGCCGCAATTGGTAATGCCGATTAGAAGAGCAGTCAGGCAGCTGAAAATGATTAATTTGGAGATGGACATCTTTCACACCAGTAAAACTATGTTTAAGAGTAAACTAAAATATTTTGTTATTTGTTATTGTCCCTTTCCCCTTCTCTATGATTACCGAATGGAGCTTCTCATTACTATCCATGGCCCTGTTATAGGTCCTGTCGGATGTACAGATCTGGTGGCTTCCAAAAAGAATTTCAAGGATTTCAAAAAGTTTTGTAATCATTTCGGCGAATTGATCATGTCCAATCAATTAAATTCCAGTCAGTGAAGAATTTACTTTCCTCTCTACTCAATCCACTGGATTACTTTCTTTCAGCACAAAGATGCTAAGGCTACCAGATTTCAGAGAGCTCCTTCGGGCAGCTTTTCTCGTTAGACAACAAGCAAATGTTCCGTGTATGTGGGCACCGCCAAGGAGACTTATGTCCTCAGATGCGGTGTGCGGTATGTAGTGGCAAGCTGTTATTTGTTATGGTATTTTGGTAAAATAAATGAGTAATAAATGAGTTTGAGTTTGAATATTCAATGTAAAAGCTCACCAACCTATCCGTCATGGAAATATCATCCTTATTATAGTGATGGAATAAGGATGGTATTTCCAACCTTTTTCTATTTATTTATTTAACTTTTTGTACATAATGTTATTTGTACATTAGCGGGTTTATTGCCAAATGGCAATATCTTCCAACCAACCAATAAAATAAAAGTTTTATTTTTATAATTCAAGTTACAGAACATATTCAATAGAAAAAAAAGATTAAAAAGCTAAAAATATATAAAAAAAGAAATAAACGTATTTGTTTATAAATTACCTGAAATCAAAACTATTACTCAATGGGAAAAAGGAAAAAAGAGGAAAGAGGAAAAAGGAAAGGAGGAGAGATTAAGGAAGAGAAAGGAGATGTTTCTTCAGACGTGATTTAAACAGAGATAATGTAGTAACATCTTTGATGGTGGATGGGAGATTTATTTATTTATTATATATATACGGCCTAAGCCAATTACAACAGTTACATGAAGAAACATGAATGCAAGAAACTGAACAAAAAGAACATTTAACTATTAAGCAAAGACAAACAAGGGCAAAACAATAATAGTATACAATATATTCAAAAAAACGAAAGACCAAAAACTTTGAGCTTAACCATGACAATCCAACTTCATCCCACACTGTTTAGTCGCGAAGAGATCTACGAAAAGCCGGAAGATCTATCCCAAAAAATTCCAAGTCGTGTGATGAATTGACTAATCTACACATTCTGGACATTAGGGCATAAAAACAAAAGTTGCTCTTAGAAGATTTTATGAATAGCAGATTTTGACTTTTGGTGACACGATTGGGAACATGAAAAGAAATTGATTGCAACAGAGATGGGACATCGCTTAAAGCATGAAGTATTTTGAAAATGCATATAAGGTCCATCTCAGTTCTACGTCTCTCCAATGAAGACAGATTAAGAGATTGCTCTATTTCAAAATAAGAATAGTGTGTATCAGAAATACAAGCAATACAGAATAGAGCTATAAGAAACATATACGGTATACCAATGGAAACGCATGTCAAAGACATTTACAAACTTACTGACATTCTCCCATTTTTGGTCATACCGTATTATGAGATTGCAAAAACGGTGCTTCAAGGTGTGAATAAAGACTCTCTGACTAATATTGGCTATACCTATAATCGTGACGTCCATCAGTATAATACGCGACAGCGTCAAAATATTAACGTACCTGGATCACGCACGACAAGGTATGGTCTAAGGTATCTGCTATACCTTGCTTGTAGCGAGTACAACAGGCTACCGGAGTCCTATAAAACGTCAATAAATAACTGTATTCATTTAAAAAATTACTACTTGAGGAGGTACGTGGAGGGTGAAATTTAGTTTTAAGTTCTTTTTCCCCTTAAATATTTCTTTCTTGCAATATGTAAATATAAACATTTTATTTTTTATTTTTATTATGGATTGTTTAAAGGATGGCAAGCGGATGTATGATTTGTATCATATATTTGCTTGCTATCTTATTTCAGTTTTTATGAACATAATATGACTTGTTACTTTATTACTATTTGTTGCTATATTATTATTGTTAACATACCTATATGTAAATGTTTTTCTGTCCCAAAATGAGTTTGTTGTAACTCCTGATTTAATAAATAATAATTACCCCTTTGTAATCCGAGCAACCATGCCATTTTTCTTAGAAAACGGTGTTGGACAGACTCGATTTGGTCAATATGAGTCCTGTAGAATGGAGACCAAATAGGAGAAGCGTATTCTAGATGGGGTCGAACTAGTGAGCAAAAAAGAGTTTCGATGGTATTAATATTTTTTATTACTTTTGGAGATGATTCCACAGTCGAGCCGCATGGACACTCTATGAGTTAGAGAAGAAAGAAGAATTGTGGATAGGTATTAAGAGAGTACCTTGAGAATTGATTCTACCACTATGCAAAGGCTGAACTTTATACTAGGTTTATAAGTAGGGGCATAAGGATGATTGCGCTCTACCTATTAGGTTGCGTTCTTTCACCAAAAGTGCACGCCTCATGTTATGAGGTGGTACACATATAAGTCATGTTGGCACTTACGGTAGTGCTTATGCACGGTAGTTAAACGTTGTTTCGCTTGGTCGTGCATTTATGGATACGATTTAGATCAGAAATTTTCCACGAGATGGCACCCAATCACCGGGTCTCTTCAATTTGTAACGCGAGACAATTTAACCCTTTAGATCCAATGACGTTTAATATTCAAATTCATTTCAACTGAGACGGAAAACGTTTTTGAAAAAGGAATATGGAAGTCTAGGCATTTACAGGGCTTATGACCTGTCATTAACTGGGTTAAGTGGGTACTTTACACACTGTGTAACATTCACCATTCTGCCCATGTTTGAACATCCACATTTCCTCAATTCTTCCATCTGTTGACTTTTGTGAAGTTTACTTAAACTTAAACCAGCCAATGACAGGTCATAAGCCCTGTAAATGCATAGACTTCCATATTCCCTTCTCAAAAAATTTTTTCTCTCTCTTTTGAAATAAACTTAAATATGAATAACTCCCTAGGGAGGAAACCCAGCCAGTCTGCAAGCTTTGGACGTACTCAAACATTGGACGTTTAATATGTAAATATACACATTTTCACTGTACGCGTTTTTTCTAATACATAGAAAGATTCCATTGCCCTTAAAAAAATTGATAAAAAAGATATCAAAGAGATGGCGGCCTCCGTGGTGTAGTGGTCGAGACGCTTGACTCACAGACGGAAGGTTCTGGGTTCGATTCCCAGTGAGAACACAAAAAAATAAAGTGATTTTTCTCAAGCCTGGGTGTTCTGTGATGTAATTCACCACTGTTATTGGGCCTCCTGGCCTGTTGCGGTACAAAAAAAAACATTTATAAATATCAGAAAGAGACATATACGAGTAGGTACACATGTATTTATGTATATTTATATTTTTATAGTTCATATTATACCAGGAAAACAGCACTAGCAAGCAGCTATATATATTTTTTTAAATTTCTTAATAATATATCAAATTATCTACTTACTCTATAAATCGGATTGTAATTATGAATAAAACGATATATCGTCGTTGCGCTACGTTAAGTAAATGTAGTCTAGAATTACAACCGTCTGTGCGCTCAGTAGCCGCAAGACTTGTTGTAATCTAACTTCTATTTTGATAAATTTGTTTTTTATTTCGATTTTAAAAATATCACTTAAACTCTAAACTTCATTTTCAAATACAAATTTAAAAAATGAAAATAGGGGCTAGATTTTTCTCTGAGCTCTGTAGCTGCAAGACGTTCTGTAATCTAGCTCCTTTATATCATAATTGTAATACACCATAATTGGAGACGAGGAATTAGAATCCCAACCGTACATGCGCTCTGTAGCTGCAAGACGTGCTGGGATATTTATTTATTGTACGGCACTCTTGAGGTGATTTTCACAAAAATGGCGCTATATAAATGATCCAAATATGTGCTTAGTAAAAATTGTTGAAAAGATAAGTTTCGGTAAATTTTTAAGAATAGGTATTGGAAAATTGTTTTTCTGTCACTTTCTCGCAAATGCCTCCTCCGTACTGTGCGAAAAAGACAACTGCAAGTCCGACTGATTTTGCCTAAATAAAATCGACAAATCTACGTTCTGCTTCCCCGTTTTCCGCACCTCAAAACTGAACCGATTTGGTGGTTTTTTCAAAGAAAATGTATTAAAATGAAATTTTTTGCATCAATATTTTTTCTGTTTTTAAAAAATATTTGTATACCGTACGTCTGAAGACGGCAGATAAAACTGGGCGTTTTTTTAGGTTTTAGGATGGTTCTAGCTTCCAAAATAAAAAATGTATCAAAAAACCAAAACAATAAAGACACGCCAATGTCAAATATCTATAGTGTCCAAAAAACTACTTTACCTCTGCTCTAGTTCCATAATCCAGGGAGAAAATACTTGAATACGTTTAAAATGGATTTGTAAAAAGTAATGTGTTCTTAATGGGATTATTGGTATCAAATAGGTTAATGTTGCTTCTCCTTTTCTCTTGCGTGGTTTGATACTAGAAGGAGAGAAACGAGTGATGAACCATCCATTGTAAAGCGAAAATTGCGTCGTTTTACTGACTAAAAACAATGCCCTTTTGATTAGTTGCCTTTGTTGATTGTTCGATCTTCACACTTAAAATATTTTTTTATATTTTCAGCTTTAATTTTATTTTTTTATTTTTCACAGCCTCTTTATTCAATAAAATATACACATTATTACATTTATAATACATTACAAAGAAAACAAAGTATTGAAATATATTTTTTCCCGATAAACTATTCAATAATAGTTTGTCATCGAGTGCTCAGACATTAGTTTTTATTAATAATCAAATAAAAAGAGTACAGACATAATACATAGACAAGTGTATTTTTCTAAATTTGTTGCACCAGATAGACAAAACATTTTTGAGAAGGGAATATGGGAGTCAAGGCATTAACAGGGCTTATGACCTGTCACTGGCTAGTTTAAGTGACCACTTTACGTACTGTACAACATTTCTGTCTATGTTTTACCATCCACATTTCCTTAACCCTTCCACCTGTTGACGTCTGTGAAGTAAAATAGCTGAAACCTTTATCATGTGGGTAAGATTCATCCGGCTGAACCAATTCAACAAAAAAAAACAATTTTCCAATTTTTATACTTCTTCTTTTACCAGGTAGTAATTCAACAATGTTTGATTAATTGAGGAAATGTGGATGTTCAAACATGGGCAGAATGGTGAATGTTACACAGTGTGTAAAGTGGCCACTTAAACCAGCCAATGACAGGTCATAAGCCCTGTAAATGCCTAGACTTCTATATTCCCTTCTCAAAAATGTTTTCCCTCTCTGTTGAAATAAATTTAAATATTACCAACTCCCTAGGGAGGAAATCCAGCCAGTCTGCAAGCATTTGGACATAATCAAACATTGTTGACTAACATAGTAATTTATAATTTTAAAAATAAACAACACTTTTTTTGTATACATGTAGAAACAAAAAAGCATACTGCAATGCAAAAGAAAAAGTGAAAATTTGCATAGTAAAAAAGAAAAAAATTGATATGGATATAAAAAAATGTTAGAATTGAAAAGCAAATTGGAAATAACTTGTAAAGAATTTGAGCAAAAAAACTGGTATTAATGTCAACAAATTAATTAACCACAGTTATATTTCTATTCAGTTTTAAAAACAAATAATGAAAATTAGTTAACAGTAAATATATATATAAGATAATAATATAATATATAAGTTTACAATCTACTTCCATTATCCATAAGGACAATAAGTACGTTCTCACAATATAAAATTGTTATTTAGAAATGGATAGTCGAGGTGTGTTGCACCCGAATCGATGAGTGGATCAAGCCAAATAGGTAAAATGTGTGTACTGTTTATGAAATTTGTTCTATTGGTCTATATAAATTGGTTATGTTTTTTATGATTATTTTAGTTTTTTATCGTTTATTGTGTTAATGATAAATATGTTTATTGGATTAATTACGTTTTTTTTGTTGTTGTTATTATTATGTAAACTTTGTTAAATAACTAATTCAAGGCATGTTTCACATTTTGTAAAATGTTTCCCTCAGTACGGGACACATTATTCTCTACAAACAAAAATACTAACAATATAAAAGTATAAATTAAAAAAAATACATGGTACAGAAAAACATAATTTCAGAAACTGATAAGATTGGATAATAATAATACACATCAAAAACAGAAAAAAAATTCATGAAAAAGAAAGTTTTTTTACGACTTTAATAATTATTTTTAAACAATGCATTTAAGAACGTTCTTAAATTAATAATTGTTGTATTAAAAATGTCTACATCACAAGTAAATTTTTTTGGCTAAGGAATGTAAACGCGGAATCGGAAACTTTCGTGCAAAGTAACATACGTATGTAGTTGCAAACAACTCCATACTTCTAGTGACTCGATTCGGTATTTTGAGGTTAAAAAGATTCAAGAGCTCACAACAATCGAGCTCTGAATTTAAATTTTAAAATAAAAAAAGAAGGTTATTTATTTTTCTACGATCTTCTAATAAAATTAAATTTAAAGTGTCTAATAGATACGTGTAATTTATATAATGGAATATTTCAAATTTACGAATCTCAAGTTCTTTCTTTGAATTCTCTCTATGTTCCTAATGTGTAGCCACACAGTGGAATTATATTCTAACTGATTACGAACTAGTGCTACATACAAAATATTTATTACTTTAAGCGAATTAAAGTCTTTGACAATGCGAAGCAGGAAACCTAAAGTTTTCATGCTTTTGTTTGTTATGTTGTTAATATGGTTAACGAAATCTAGTTTTACATCAAACACTATACCCAGGTCTCTTATTTTGCTCACCCTTTCGAGCAATATTTTATGTATAGTGTATTAATATAAATTAGGGTTTTTTTGGCAGAAAGTAATTGATTTGCACACACATTCAAAAATAAATTATTTTGTATGCACATGCATGTGATCAAAATACGCAGCATTTGGTTTATTAATGAAGTGCCTGATGCACCACTAGGTGCGGAAAGAGGAATGATGATGATATGATTGTTTTTGGGTTAATAAACTATCGTTAACGAGAAAGTCGACATAAAAACGTTTCATTACAAACGTTGACTTTAGAGATAACGTTTTAATGAGTAAAACTGAAAATTTAAATGACAAACTTTGTGGTGTTACTCACTTGCATAGAGCTTGAGGGTTTTTCCAGTAAGATCACAAAATTTAAAATCTACTATTTATAAAGGCTAGGTGTTTCTGAATTAATTCCCTACTGTTATCTAAAGTATTAAAACGTTTATCTCATGTTTGCTTTATAATGACGTCCGCCTCTTAACACATAACAAAAATTACAGCCGAGTCAAAAAATCAGTCTATAAACAAAAAGATTCGATGATAGCAAATTACTTTGAACAAGATACTTTTTGTTCCCCTGAATCAAGTTTCGAATTTCCTTGAGGATTTTTTTCACAGCAAGAACGCGGAGCCCGTCCTGTGGCGGGAAATTGAAGACTGGAAAAATAATGAACAATTAACGCTTTTCCATTGATTAAAAACCATTTTCTTTAAAAAGTTCTCACGATTCAATAAAATTACTTTGTAATTAATCATTAAGGTTAACGGAAGTTTTACTGAGAAATATTCACCAAAGAGAGAAAGCGTGTGAAATATAATACTGTAACATGAGTAAATTCATAAAAATAAGTAATCCAGGATCATTTATGGATAAATCTAATAATATTTTGTCCGTCAAGGCTTTACTTTAGTCAAAGTAATTTCTCAACATGCGTCTCTAACTAAATCGAAATACATAAAAACATTGACATACTAATAGGCAGACATCCCCTATAGGTTCAAAATATTTGATATATATTTTTTTTATCTATTGTAAATGTTTCTTTGCATTTTACAATAGGTATACAAAAGTTACACATACAAAAAAAATATTAAATGAACACCAAAAGTAACCAAAATTAGGATACTAATTTTTGACACACAAAAAAAATTTGTATTTTAACGTTAACAATCAACATTCATTTTTGGTGGTTCCCGAGCAGATTCTTTTCGAAAATTAGTTTTAATTTCGGGAGTGCAAAAATAATATTATATCAGGTTTATTATATTTTAATTCGTATTCCAATCAGAGCTTCGCATAGAATCAATAATAGTCCAGAAGGAGCGTAGAATCATATTTGAATACATCGGATTGTGTCCAATAATTCCCTCACTATGCCCCACTTTTGCCGCACGCATTCGTGATGTCGCCGCGCAACCGCACGATGGGAAAAAATATAAATATAACACAAATGTAAGCTAAAAAATAAGCAACCTGTTCATTTCTCTAAAATTTTATTGTGCACGGGAAAATATTGATTGACACAACAGAGTAGATAAGTAAAGCGTCATTTAATAAGAGTAATTGAATTAATAAACTTTAAATATATAACAAACTGTACTTTACATAAAACTGATATTTTTATATCATGTTCAATAATATTTGATGTTTGCAAGATAATGTCGGTCAAATGTCCACGATAGAGTTGTTACTACCCTGACAACACTAACGAAATGTTCATTTTGTTTCTTCGACAATCTGACAGATAAAAAAATCTTTTTTTAAGTAATGCATTTGTTATATACACATTCATTTGCTAATTACACATGAAATGTGATTGCATCCCGTTTCTTTAAGATCCTAGTAGTATTTCTACATTTTTAAAGTACACAACACGGCGTAGTTCAATTTAAATAAGAATTTGAGCACTGAGCGACGTCTACAAAAACAATAATGGGTCAAAACGTAAGCCTACTCATTTACGAGTAGTTTAGTCACCTTCTGTCTGATGTGCGTATGCGGTTTCTGGACTATTCTAAATTATATGTTTACAGCATTGATTTGTGTTTTCAGTATCTAGTATTAACATTGGTTCTTTCATTATAAGACTAATTTTTTTTCAAAATCAATGGATATGATCATAAACTGGACACGAAAATCAAAATGTCTTTTCATCAAATTCTGGATTTGCATGCGTCTGCCTCTGAGGTACAGATTTTCATCCGCCAAGAGATTTATATCAACTAAATAAAGGTTAACAAAATAGACAAAAACAAACAACAACAAAATAAGATTTTAGTTTGTCCAAATGTTTGTAGGGGAAATGCTAGATTTCACCCCCTAGAGAGTTATTAGAATTGACAAATAACGACAAAGATGGAGCAAAAAAGGACGTATTGAATTTTAGGTATTTGCAAGGCTTATGACCTGTCATTGGCTGGTTTAAGTGGCCACTTTACTGTGTAAAATTAATCATTTTGCCTATGTTAATATCCATATTTCTTCAAATCTTCCATCTGTTGGTTAAGATAAATGCCTAAATTTTTATTTTTCCTTCCATAAAATGATATATGTTGTTATTTGTTAAAAAAAAAATTATCTAAAATTCTTGATCGGTTGTTATAATTTTTTTTAAGAAAGTAAATTATAACCACTTTAAGGTTGTTATCATTACATAAGTAAAGGGTTAGAAAAAGGGAATGTTTTCGTAAAACCCCGTTTTATATTTTACTTATTAAGGTTTTTTACCTCGGGGTCTCGTCAAAAACTTTTTTTTGCTAAGTTTTAAATCCTCTTTTCCGCTAAGCGTATTAACCCTTTCCTGTTTGACGGAACTTGTAAGTCATTCTAAGTTATTAGCCTATATCTAAATACTTGTTATAATTTCTTATCATCTTCTACCTGAGGGACTTCTAGGTTCACTTACACATCTAGTGCCAAAATTAATAACTCAATATATTAAAATGAAATAACTCCGGTTTTTTTATGTGCCACTTTATTATTTATTATTTAATAATCAGCGCTATGCCTTCTTAATGGTTAATGAAAAACTTTTTAACTAACCCCATTAAACGAAAAAAAACATTTAAAACTTCATACTCGCAGAGACACGACTGACGTCATCTTTATTTATATAATTTTTAATAACTTGATGGATTGTCCTAAGCTTCTATCACTTCCCAAGTCCCAGCAGCGCAGACCAGAAACCAATCATTACTAAAAATAATAAAAAAATTCACAAATATGTATCAAAACTAATTTTTAAACAGAACCTGCAATATGTGCAATCATCAATTTAATTATATTGACATTATTATATCACTTTAGCTTCACTAACACTCTGAGAAGTTTTTTTTTCTTGTTGGAGGCTATGATATGGTATCAAAACATTACAAGAATTAAAATTTTTTAGAATTATTATAACTATTCCATTGTTTAAAAAAAAGTCTCTTATGATATAAACGAGTATATATATTAATGTCCTTCAATTCAAAGTAAATCTCAAGACTACCTTAGTCCTTTGTTATCCAATTTTTCAAAAGATCTTTGACAGGTGCCCCAACTATTTTACATTTTTGAATAGCTAAAAACATACAGATTCTTTTAAAATAATCTGCACCAAATAATGTGAGTAGATGTTTTTGAGAAAAAATCTATTAAAAAAATAGTTTGTCAAAAAATAATTTTAAATTTAGATTTAAAAGGTCTACCGCTCTAGCGTTAATCATATTTTTTAAACTTTCAAAAATAATTCTAATTAAATGAGTTATTTTTTATAAAAAAATTACAAAAAATGACGTGTTTTAAAAAATATCAAAAATCTTCAACTTCAAGGTGATACTTTCATTAAAAATATAAAAAATATTACTGATGAAAATATAAAAAATATTCAAATATCTCAAAGAGGCTTAACTTTAGACCAGGGTACCTCATGGTCAAATTGGTTACTACTTAACCCTACTGTCTTGTCCTGAAAAGATCAGGGTCTACTTACAAGTAACCTGTATAGATCTATTAAGACGCTGCTGGTTCGAGGAATTCTGTAGTTCTGTATCATTTTGGAACTTTCGATCATTTTGGAAAAAACAAATAAATTAAAAGCATGTCATAATACGAGATTCACGCATTAAGTTTTAGTGATTCCAAAAATATGCAACAAATATGGAAAAAAAAGCACTTAAATATGTAGATCCAGATCAGAGTTTTCATTTAATCTTTAAAGTATATTAATCGAACCTAAAATTGTGATCACTTGCGCCCGTAGTATTAAAGGATCCAGGCCAAGGATTTCATAATTACAATAACAATACAAAAAGTTAGAATGAAAACACTCCCTCTTCACACCCAAAAATGTTATTAAAGTGTCGATTTCATAAATTGCTATTTTTATTGAACCCTTAGTACATTTCACTGTGAATTTGGAAAGCTTAAGTCAGATATCGTCATTCATTCTCACGACCAAATTGCGATTAAAAAAGATAAGCAAAAGCTTTATTTAATCATTTGTAGAATTTCGTTATACAAATCTACTTCAAAACTTAATTTGAGATCCTCAATTCAGATTATTATATTTTCTATGTTTAAAGCATTAACTTTGTGACCAAATATTTTATTTATTTATTTATATACGGCATTTCTGCCAATTACATATATGTGGTATAAAGAGTGCTTAAAAATATATAATTTTTTTTTTAAATCGAGTATGAAATATTAATATACTCGTACTGTACACATTATTAATTACTTCAAATACATATATATTTTAAAGAAATTATACGATAAAAAAATACATTAATCAATCAAATTATAATTATTCCAACCCAATCTTCTGAAGATGATTTGCTCTTTTTGATAAAAATATGTTGGTCACTTTATTTTAACTAATGTTAGTAAATATTAGTATATTACCACTAACATACTTTTATTTTATTTTATTTTTAGTCTACCGGTTTCGAGACGTATCTCTCTCAGCTCCCTACCAATTTTTCAAAACAAGATTAAATATTTTTTAATTTTACCTCAGTGCATGACACGGTTGCGTTCGCATCTCTATAAATCTGCATGTGATTTATGTATTTTTGGAAATACTAAATATATGCTACGGTGATGGTGAATACTACGGTGATGGCATGTCTCAAAACCAGTAGACTAAAAAAGTCGGTAAGTGGTTATATACCAATATTTACTAACATTAGTTATCATATTTTCTTTTATCTCACTTAACTTTACCGAAGCCCTTCATTAAAGTCAGTAAAAGATTATTTCCATGCAATGGACACCTTTTTTAATGTTTGTAGCACTGACTTTGGGGATCATTGTAATGTATAATATTTTTAATGGTTAAAGTACTTTGTTTCATGAACCACTTTATTGGTTAACACAACTGAATAGTTTCGGCAACAACACGTTGCTCTCTTTAGGGTTATTTAACAACAACATTTTGTTTCAAGGTTACTAATTTAACAATTCTTTCATCTGTTGACTTTCAGCTATATTTATTTTGAGTGTCAATGCTTAATATGTCAGTGTATTTGCACTAACTTAGTAATGCGCAGGTATATTATTTATGTTTAAGTTGGGAGCGACGCAAGGCGGCCGGCTCTATGTATTCGGGTTTTGCCTTCCCAGTCGGTGACACGTCCTTGCTATTTTAATTGTATTGAACTCTCTTAGATATTCAACAATGATTTGAGTATGTCCAAATGCTTGCAGTCTGGCTGGACTTTCTCACTAGGGAGTTGTCATATTTACATTTGTTGCAACAGAGAGGGAAAACATTTTTAAGAAGGGAATATGGAAGCCTTGGCCTTTACAGGGCTTATGACCTTTCATTGGCTGGTTTAAGTGACCACTTTACACACTGTGCAACATTTACCATTCGGCCTAAGTTTAAACATCCACTTTTCCATTTGTTGACTTTTGGGAAGTTAAAGAGCAAAAACCTATATCATGTGGGTGAGATTCCTCCGGTAGAACCAATTCACATACTAGGCAATGCCTGAAAACAATTTTTCATACATTGTTTTTCTTCTCTGTTGCAACATATTAAAATGTTCTAATTTTTTTATTTTACGGAGTATAAGAATTTTAATTATAAATCTGTAAAGTTTTTATCGAACCTATCAATTGTGATCGCTTGCGCCAGGAGTTTTTAAGGATCAAGGCCGAGAATTTCACAATAAGCACTGTAAATGTTTAAACTATCGTTTCTGAAAACATTCTTCATCTCTGTTGTAGTACATATCAATTGTGTTTGATTATAATAATAAAAATACTTAAATAGTTTTATTCTACTTTTAATTATAATTTTTTTATATATTTTTTTTTTACTAGTGACTGGGTTTCGTCGTGACCGACATCGTCAGACTGGTGTCGGTCATGACAAAACCCGGTCACTGGTAAAAAAATATATAAAATAATAATAAATAAAAGTGGAATAAAACTATGTACGTATTTTTATTATTATAATTAAAATGCAGTTCTACCAAGAAATGTCAAAAGAAAAACTCATGTTTGAGTTGTATTGGCGGAAGTGTAAGTAAAAAACCTTTCACACAGAACCACTTTTGCGAATAATCGAGACTGACGTACATACTCGTACAATATATTATCATCTATTTACACAAAAGTACTAATACGATTATTGACACAATACTTTTCCAAGATAATTCTCTTCTTATTGGAAATGTGGCTACGCTTGATTGGATCGTATTAATGGGACAAGGAACTCCTCTTTATAAGGGTCCCACTATTTATATAAAGGGGTTAATATTTCTACTTATAATCGAATTACAGCGAAGAGTTACTAACAGCCTAGCCGGGCGATTACTCCAAGTCCGTAACAAAATAATATATTCGGAACTTGTAGTTTCTAACTACAAATTAATATTTTATGGTTCTATGACTTTATGATCCATTGTAAGATATTCCAGGTTGAATAATATATTTTATAATATGCAAAAAAAAACACATAACATAATAAATCATTAAAAATAATAATTAAAATAAGTCAATTTCAACAAATTACAAACGGGATAGAGAATACCTTAAGTAAGGGAAGATGGAAGTCTAGGCATTTACAGGGTTTATGACCTGTCATTGTCTGGTTTAAGTGGCCACTTTACACACTGTGTAACATTCACCATTTTGCCTATGTTTGAACATCCATGTTTCTTAAATTCTTCCGTTTGTTGATTATAGCGAAGTTAAAGAGCTGAAACCTGTGTTGTTGTGAAGAGATTCATCTGACTGAATTATTTTACATACTAGGCAACGCCTGAAAACAATTTTTCAATTTTTAAACTTCTTCTTGGACCAGTTGGTTTCATTACAATATTTGAGTTAATATTCAAATTCAAATAAAAACTCCCTTCTCTTTTCATAGTATTGTATGAATTTTTAGTCAATTTCTTTTTCTATGAAACATTTGTTTTAAAACTAAATTTTATGATTCTTATTTATTTTTCGGAAAAGCTACTCTCAGGTAAAAGTTTTGAAAAAGAAAATCAAGAATATTAGACCGTATAATAGTGTACTGGTTAGCTCATTTGCTTACGATGCTTGAGGTCTCGTGGTCGATTTCTGGCCGGGGGGTGCAATATAAGGGATTTGAAGGTTATGCACCAGAAGACCGATCTAACCTTCCGCGAAATAAAATTGATGCATGTACACAGGAATTGGTAAAACAATACAGTGCCCTATGCACCACAGGGAGCGGATAAGGGAATGATGACGTATGATTCTCATGGCCCTGTTTTCAAGCTATTCTAACCTTTTCATAGTCCTGATACCGGATGGGGTAATAGTATCATTTATCCTCAGTGAAATAACCATTTTCTTAGTAAAAAGGTCCCCGCAGTTTGTAGAAGCTATTACTTTTTCCCGGACTCGAAAAAGGTGCTTGTGATTATGTTGTGTTCCTTGTGGGCGTAATTTACGTAACCACTCATCGTTTTCGCTTTCCCGGATATGACGTGCCACATTTTCATTTTCCCTCAATTTCGGGTCATTGTGTTGTCAATGTTTTCTCGTGCGACAAAACTCGCCATTTTAATGGCCTAAACTTATCGAATTAGGGATTTACTTGAAACTTATACGCGTATATTTACAACACAAATGGAAGAAATAAAGCAAAGGATAGTACTAAAGTTTCAAAGTTCTACACGTTATGAGTTTTGAGCATAGTCTTAAGAACGAAATATTATGACAGTATAGTGATGAGAATAAATGCTTTTTGTTTCATTTTACAAGCATGCTAACTAGACCAGCATGTTACATGCTATTGCTTAAGTGCTAAATTGTATGCCGAATAAGGTATATTCACGTTTATTAAAATATATATCTAAGATCTTGCCTGCGCAACGGCGATATGCATATTTTGATTCACCCGAAAACGAAACGTTTTACGCCCAATGGGACAAACGGCACGTGTGACGTTTTCGCGGCATACTTGAACGCAATGTTTATTAGAAGTGCAGTCAGCGTAAATACGATTGTCAAAAATATATTGAATGTTAATATGATTTTAGTTTTACCAAATATCCAGCAAATAGGAATAAATGGGAAGAAATTATAAGGATTTTAAGGAAAGAACCTGATAAGGATCCATAAAACCTAATGTTGTTTGTAAACTTTAAAAAACAAACTTTTTTTAAATAAAAAAAAAGCAATATCCTTCCATTTTTTTGTAAATGCATTCTCGTAGAATGCAACCCTAGGAAGTCAATGAAAAAATATTTATATTTTCTATTTTTTTAAAACTCATTGGATTGAATTTTAATATTTACAAACACGCGCAGCGCAAAGATCTACATTTCACCGAAAACCGCACGTAAATCGGTTAAGCCGTTTAGAAGAAGTTCAGTGACATTACACGTACAGAAGAATAATAAATATAAAAATTATTAATTCATTCAGTAAAATGTATATAATTACCTTTGCATTCTTGAAATTCCATGATCCCTTCTCATAGAGGTCCCATAAGTTAATTTTTTTGGAAATCAGTTTAATCAAGGAGCGTTTTATCCACGTAATATTTATTTTTGGATTATTTTAATGCTTAACTAAATTTTAATGTCTATTTTTGTATTAAATAAGAATGTGACAGAACCACACATTTCCTGCAGATGACGTAAATAAGGGTAAGTATACAAACACATACACAAGTAACCACCTTATTGGTCCCTTCATATCCTCTCCCACCCTCAACGCGAAATAGAAATACTATTTGGCCAATGGCTGATTTGATTAAAGTGTTTTCGACTATAAACCATTATTATATTTTGTGACGTAACCGGATTACGTAATCAACAGTATTTAGATCTGTAAATCCTATCTTTTAAGAACTTTGGCAAAAGTGGACGGCATTAAAAAACTTGTATCGACAACTTTTTAAGCTTTCCAGTCTGCGATTACATAAAATCTTCATGAATACATATTGAGACGGCGTAAAGTAAAATCGATATTAATTTACAAAATTGTGCACAATTATTTGAACATTTGAAATATTTTCATTTATAATTTGTATAAGAAAATTGTTTACATATCCTATTTTTCATACAGAAAATAAAATTTTACTTTGAAGATAAATGTTAATTTCCCATTTCAATATGGGGCCCTGGGCCCCGATTACAATAGAGAGTAAACAGAGTTATCTTTGACTGTCTACAAAGAAAACCGATATTTGTGTACAAAAATGAGTATGTTTGCATGAACATTTAAAATATCTTCGTCGGTAACCGATAATTGAACATGTTCAGAAGAAAAAATTATATGCATATTCTGTTTTTTATACAGAAAACTGAAAGTTACATTGTACATAAAATTAAAGATAAATGTTAACTATCCATTATAATCCGGGCTCTGGGCCGATTACTATGGGAAGTAAACAAAGTTATCTTTTGAGTGTCCATAGAGTAAAATCGAAATTCATGTACGAAAATGTGCATATTTGTAGGAAAATTTAAAGTATCTTCGTCGGTTACCTGTAATTGAACATGTTTAGTAAAAAAATTGTTTACGTATCCTATTTTATATGTATTTGGGTAAAATTGAAGATAACGGTTAACTTCCCATTGTAATACAAGCCCTGTAATAGTAATAGCCGGCCTCGGGGTGTAATGGTCAGCTCGTTTTCCTACCATGCACGAGGTCTCAGGTGCGATTCCCGACATGGTTGATATGAAATATTTATTTAAAGGGTGTTTTCGCACTAGAATATTTTATAGTCCCAACACCCGCCGCAGAAGAGAGTCTCTGTCTTCTTTGTTACGACTTCTATCTTTGTGTTTTCTCTTGTATAAGGTATCTGTATAGATGTGTTGCTGAATTAGCGGACATTAATTCTTTGCGTGGCAAAAATAAATATTTTTTGTCCTAACACTTAGCATATTTTTACAAATTTTACATTCGAAATCGGATGTGAAAATGTCAATTTGGAGATTACAAAAAATACGAATTCATAATTTAAAAAAATAAAAGAGACATAATATGAAGTCTTGTGTCCTATGTCGACTAATGTGACATCATCAAGAGTTAAAAATGATGTTTTTACACTAAAATATTTCATAGTCCCTAGACTGGTACTTAAAGCCTAAGACCGGTCATCTTACATTCATGTTACAAAAATGATTAAAAAAATGCTGCGATTGGTGTACTAATGCTGTGACCTATGCACCATTAGGTATGGAGAGAGAATGATGATGATGATGTTATACGGGCCTAGGGCCGTGATTAAAAACGCATCGGTACATAACAAGACGGTGATTGAAGATGTTAAAAAAAAAATATGTACACATTCTATTTTTTGCACATACTTAATTGTACTTTGTAAATTGGTGTAATTGGTGTAATTTTGTAGATATGGATAATTTTATTTATTTTAAAAATAAAGGTTAACCTTGCATTATAACAAGTTCCCTGATACTGTAGTGCAACGTAAATGTTTCCGGAAGCTAAGGTTTTTTCTTTCAATTATCTCCTGAAATGCGAGATCCGTCGGTTTCCGGTGAGAGTCAGAAAACAAGAAACCTCGCAATTTTTACAAGCTTACCATGGCTTGACTTGGCAATAATATTAATGTGGTTTATCTTTAACGACCTCCTTAAAAGACGTCTGTTCACATCACTTATAACCTAAATTTTGCATAAAAAATATAAAAAATGTATACCGAAAGCATTTAATGGGATGATAATTATTAAAGTAATTATCGAGCTTTTGTTTCTATCTTAAAAAAGAAAGATTTACTTACAGGCAGGATAAAACTTCTACAGAAGACAGCTTGGTCTCATATATATATGTATATAAGAATCGTATGGCAACCAGGGTGTATGTAGAAACTCCTGAAAGATAAAAACAAAATTAATTACATAAAGCATTTACTTTGTAAGCAAACTTTTTTATAAATGTTTGTAAATAATATAAATGTTATATATTGCGTATTTTTGTTGTTTAAAATGATTTCGAAGGTAAACGTGGCAGTATATTTTAGTATTTACATGTTGATCTGGTGTGAGTACCTTGACAAAAAGACTGGTATGTTTAAAAACCATTAAAGTTAACATCAAGAAAGTCGATAAATGCTTTCATTCGAGCTCTAATATTTTTTAAAATGACGTAGTAAAATAACATTGAAAATCTCAACAATTCAACAATTTCAACAATTTGATTTTATATTTTATTACCTTGGTCCAGAGTCTAGACTATCAACTTTGTTCCCTGACGTATAGTAAAAAGGCACGTGTGTATTCTTTTATTAACTGTATCTAGAATATATTCATTTTTTTGCCCCCCACAATTAAAAGGGGTTTAAATTACGCTATTAATTATATTATTATAAATTATACATAATTATTGTAAACGGGAAATATTATTGTTACTCCTTAAGCCCTGCACTAGGTTTTTTTGTGAAAACGGTACTCTAACGACGTGTATCTTAAGCAAAAGAAAATACAGGTATTTTAAAACAAAAAAATTACACATAATATTTATTCCTTCAGTTCTTTCATCTGTTGATGTTTGTGAAGTTAAAGAGATGAACCCTTTATTTATGCGAGTGAGATTCATCTAATTGAACTATTTCACCTACATACTAGGCAACGCCTGAAAATGTTATTTTTTTCTTTGTAGTCTTTCTAGTTTTCTTTTATTCTTTGTAGTCAGGCAACCTTTGCTTGTGCACCTATATCTCGTGTTATATTTTTTATCGAAGTTCTTCTTTCTTCAAAAAAGCATCCAAACGTTTTTTTAAATGATTGACTGAAATGGAATGGATTAGCAATTTGTTCTAGTCTGAACCCCCCTATTTTTCTTGGAATTAATGTGGAATTGGGGACGATAGAGCTTCCAGTTAAGACCCCGTAAATTTGTGTTGTGATTTAACTGATGCGTCATCTGGGAAATTGTTTAATTATCTGAAGTATTTTTCGTAATTTATAAAAATAATTATATAATTCAGGCCTGATACAGCAAAATATGACGTCATTATTTTTAAAAACGAGAGATGTATACTCGTCTATATAATTTATGAAGTCAAGTATTCTATGTAAATTTATGTGAAATTTTAACCGAAAAAACAGCTCTGTAACAACCAACATCTATTTTTCGATCAGAAAAAAAAACTTTAGTCACTAGCAATTGATTGATACTGAATTAGTTTTTCACATATTACGTATAAAAAACAGAATTTTGTTTTGTAGATATTTCCTCCACCTAATTACAAAAAATTATGTGAAAATTTTTAGCTTATTCGTATAATATGCAAAGTGTGTTGTCAGACTTTTGATACGTCTTGCGTAATTTTTGCAATCTATATCAAATATCTTTATACCAACAAAATGCTAGCAGGCAGTTTTAATTGAGCAATTTTCAAAAGATTATATGGATTGATAAAGTGGGAGAAATTCATTTGGAACATAATATTATGGAGAAAGATATGTGGGTACCGGAATATATAAATGTATGTATTGAAGATCTAAAGATAATATTTTGATAACAAAATGAGGAAGAATCAATCTTATCGTAACCGCGATTACGATTGGAAGAAACGGAAGGCATTTATTAACAATGATGGTATGGTTGAAAATAAATCCTTCCGAGTGAATACGAAGATACCGTATCGACCCTGTATTTTCAAGTTTTGACAGTTATAGATATCAATCGCTATCGAGGGCTCCCGTACCTCACGGTATACTTATATACTTAACTATGTATAAAAAGTGACCAAAAACTTTGCTCTCTGACACTACAAATCTGTCTTAGTATAAAATAACTCGATATGAATATATTCATACAACTGAATCACTGTCGGTACATATTTGTTCATTTTTTATTAGTTTCTGCCATTTTGAAGGGATTAGTTCCAGAAAATGACTCCCGGGGATCAAATTTGCGTAGAGCTGTTACCCGTTTGGCTATGTAAAATGACTTCTTCTTTACATATCAAAATCTAATAATTATGATAGAAAGTACCTAAGTTTCTTTTCTTCAAATATTTTGTAATTTGATTGTAATGCAGGTTTTAAATTTATTTTTATAAACATATCGGAAAATAACGTCCTAAAAATTTGTATCACTATTATTTTTTTCAATTCAATTAGTTTATTTTAAAATAAAATATATATTACAAACTAATATTAAAGACGCACATAGTATTAAAAGATAATACATAAAAGAGACTCTTGTCAAAGTATAATGAGAATTTTGCTCCGGAAAACGCCTTCGGATTCATGGAATAGATAAACATCCCGAGCGATGTTGTTCGGCAAAGTGGTAGCTCTTTCAACAGGCGTAACCATCGGCGGGTTGATCTTTTATATTGGAATATCTTTGTTGACACTGTCTTAGGAAAATACAAACCAACGCTTATCATTATCTCAGGATTATCGACCATACCGCGCATCAATCAATAAAAATGTGTAGTCAAGTACACATTCCTTTTAGGCTCTCAACTGTTGTATCCAAGCAAACCCTGGAGAAACTCGGTTGGGTAGAGCTAAGGATAATACCCGCACTCTCTCATGTAGAGATATCTCAGAAACTTCTTTTGGATTTTCTCTATTATGAGAGAGTACTTCAGTTTATGTGGCTCTCAAATCATCAAGCCACTCACGAATCTACTTCGCACTAAAGAGGTGTAACGAGTTCTCGGTACGTGGGTATTTTTGAAAACCCTGGCAGTACGCAGAAGAAAACATCTTCAATGATTTACCATTAAAAACCTCTATGTGATCATGAAATGTCAGGGTGCTCACAAATTTAACACCCAGATTCTTAACATTTGATGTGCGTATCAGATTCTGGTAATTCATTTTGTTTCGATATAATATGGATTTTTAGGCCCTAGTAAACGACGTGACCGAAAACTTTAAAACATTAAACCTAAAGTTTTTTTTCCACCCCCATCCACATAAATTAGATATATCTGCTTAGAGAAGACGGAAATTGTCCAAAATTGTGACTTTTAAGAAAAATTTTAAGTCATCCGCAAGAACAGAAAACGTGAGCTCAAAATTATAAATGAAAATAGAGAACAACAATGGACCCAGGTTAGAGCCTTGCGATACACCCGACAAAGTATAGAGACACTCTGATGCAAATTGACGTAGGAGACGTATTAAATTATATTTTGGAGGTAGCTCACCATTTATTTTTATGAGGTTTAACAAAAACTAAACAATAATTTTAAAGCTATAAATAAGAAAATTTAGAATGAAAAAGTTAAAAAAATCGATCAAATCTATTTTCACAGAACAAAAAGTTAAGGAATTACATTAAGCTTTTATTGTTATTTGTTTGGATTTTAAATCGTTTTGAGGTGGTTATTTTTTATCACACAAGTCATCGAAAATACACTTCAATATGATTACGAGGGAGTGAGAAGAGCTAAGTTTGACAATTAAGATTTGAGCACTCGTACAGTTACAGCGCATGCGACAGATTTAAGCCAATGGATTAATAATTTACTCCAAACAACCACCCCATCCTATTATTATATATGACGCAACCGATTGGAACAGTAAAAAATATACTGATTTAATCACTCTGTATTATAAAACATATCCTTATAAGTATAAGACGTGTTTTAATTTCTTTGGTTTTGTGGTGGTTAATGAAATAAAATAATTAAAATACCATTATTTTAAGCTTTTACCGATACGTAATTTTTTTAATGCAACACTATACGGAAAATTTTATACACATACAGATTATTTAAATTCTTAACAGAACATGCCAATATATATCATTTTTGACCATTTTTGTAAATTTACGAGTTTTACAAGTTAGGGTGACGATTTGTAAATATTATTAAGGTAAAAAACCAAAAAAGTTTTGTTTTTAATTTATCTTTCACTATTATTTTTAACATTGGAAATTTTATGTTTACGAAACATACTTGGGGTTACTATGAAGTAATTCAACCGATCGAAGATGCTTGCGATCGTTTAAGATTGTATTTGGTGCTATCGGGGGGTTCGAGGTTTGCGTTTCGATTTCGTCTACACAAATATATTTTTCTCTGTGGTTCAACGAAAATTGTCGATTTTCAAAAGCGGAACAAAATTAGTTGGAATCCAGTGTGCATACATTACTTTGGCCGGACATATGCATTTTTAAAACACGGATAGTATTCAGTTTGGTTCGATTCTTTTTTAAGTACCTTAAATACTACTTATACACTTAAAAATACATAAATATTGTTTTTCAATGCCTACAATAGAAGAAAAAACACCGGAATTTCGCTAAAAAATTACCCGACATTACGACAGATTAATTTTTACAAGTGCAATAAACCGGTTCTAATGTCGGTCCGTAAATGGTCTTTGGTAAAAAAAAAACGAAATGAAATACATGATATGGTGCCTACAAACATCGATATTATTTGTCGCTGACACGTGGCGATCGTTAAATGCCGAGCGTATTTGGTGGTTACGTATCAGCACAAACGAAGGTCGTCAACAATCGATATTTGTCGACGACATTTGTCCAGCTTATCTGATAGGAAAACGCTGTCAAATGTCGATTATGTACGAGTATGTAGTCATTTTAATTATTTCAAGACAATCTTATACAAATCGAATAAACTTTTTGGTCTTCGCGAGTCTTTGGTCCAGCTTATCTGATAGGAAAACGCTGTCAAATGTCGATTATGTACGAGTATGTAGTCATTTTAATGATTTCAAGACAATCTTATACAAATCAAATAAACTTTTTGGTCTTCGCGAGTGCTTTGCGAAACGAAGTCATCGCGTGCTATGCAATCGACGTTTGTATTTGCGCTTATTTCGACTCAAATTATTTACGAACGAAAACTCTTGTTGACTCGTGTGCCAAGCCAGCTTTTCAACCCTCATAAAGTAACACTCAGTTAACCCTTACTCAAACTTTTACGACTTCATAATATTATTACAGCGTATCTCGTTGTCAACCATTTTGTATTTCTTTTGTCAAACCCACGTAATGTGTCTCCGTTTTGTGAAAACACTCGTGTGACACGTTTTATGTCCATTACCTTAACGATTTCTACGCATTGATATCATTCGAGTGTACCGCTTTGTCACTAATAAATTTTTATAGTTGTGGGTATGAAATAAATTAGGGGAAGAGATGATATTTCTTTTTCAGTATTTTCAAAAAATTGGTATTCATTCGATCTTTTATCATTTAACCATCAAAAGGATTTTGAAAAAAAACCGCATTTTTTTCCTAGTTTCAATAAAAAACAAATATTTATTTATTTATTACGGAAAATATAAAGTCTTTATATAAAACAAGGTACAAATAAACAATAAAAAAAAGTAAGACCAATTACACATTTCACACTAATTTACAATGATGCAGGAGGAGAGGGGAAAATAATTGAATTTTAAAAAGTTAAAATATTAATATTAAATAAAAAGTACATAAAAGGGAGAAGACATTGTATAGCTCCAACTCTACTTTCCCCCCTCTCTCTCTGCTTCCATGAACATTTATATTTCTTTGTAAAAACTCACAATCAACTATAATTAATTAGATGCACGTAGTAGATGTACATATAAATAAGTGTAAATTAAGAGTTAAAATCAAAAGTTAAAATTAAAATCAAAAGTTTAAATTCAAATTAAAAGTTTAAGTTTAATGTTGAAATTAAAAGTTAAAATTAAGATTTAAAATTAAAAAGTTAAAATTGAATTATAAAATTAAAAGTGAAATTAAAAGTTAAAAGTCAAGCAGGAGATAATATCCTTATTTTGTCAAATGTTTTATTTTTTAACGTAAACAACGACTTGTTGATTGTTCTACGAGCCACCATATTCGTCCAACGTCATTCTTACGCTCAATTTCCGCCGCCGCGCCGTTTATTTTGTGACGATATTTATTTTTACGGCGCCGACGCCCGCGGCGCCACTGTTCTCAAGCTTTCAGGGTTTCAGCAAGATGATTTCTCTCAATTACTGAGTGGAATTATCAAGCCGCCGAAGACTTGATCCACGCATGTTGCGAGATATTGTTTATCAACGCATTAACGACATTATGAAGCGGTAATTAATTGCTTCTTCTGAACTAAAATCAATGTGGTAATTATTCTATCTAGTGAAGATAATACGTACCATGTCGGCAATTATAAATATTCTAGAGAAAACAGCTGGATACAAATTAAGAGCAGACTAATAACATAATGTACACGATATGTATTACGCTTGTTAATAACCGGCTTGAAACAAATTTACTTAGTTTAAATCAAGAAAAAAACATGTATTTGCCTCAAAACAAATTTCAAACAAAAGTGGCACCTCACAGAATTTGACAATAAAAATCCAAGATTTAAAATGTAATGTTGATATTCGTAATAAATTCTACAAAATAAGTTCAGGGAAAAGCTATAAATATTTGGGTATATTTATAGATTATAGACTAAAATGGGAAAAACATATAGCTAAACTAAAAAAAACTAAAAAATATTTTAAACAAAGAAAAATTAATAATATCATATTTCGCTTGAATCCAGTCTTCGATAACAAATGATATAATAGCGTGGGGAGGAGTCGTGGATGCGCACAGTCGCTTAATCGGAATTGCACAGAAAAATATAATTAAAATAATTTACAAAAAACGTAGACTATTTCCTAGTAATAAATTATACGTAGAGAGTGGATTCCTTAGTTTTAGAAAATTATATTTATTTCAGTGCATAAAATATGTTTACTTGAATAGGCAATTGTTAAGTAATAATTTAAATCGTATTGGTAATAGATCTGATAGTGTACTGTCAGTTCCAGGATGCAGAACTAAGTTCGTTCACACAGAGGCACTCCTCACATGTTGGTCTAAGATCCTTCAATTTTCTAACCAAGGAACTACAAAACATCAAATCACTGGTACATTTTAAAGTAGGTTTGAGATCTTGGATTAGCATGGAAGGAACAGATAGACACATTCTTTAAAAAAATAACTAAAATTAATGGCGGCCTCCGTGGTGTTTTTGAGTTAGTACAAATGTTTGCAGACATGCTGGATTTCCTCCCTAGGGAGTTATTTAGATGTAAATTTGCTGTCGCGGAGAAGAGAAATTATTTTCGAGAAGTGAATATGGAAGTCTATGCATTTTCAGGGCTAATGATCTGGCTTTGGGTGGTTTAAGTAGCCACTTTACACACTGTGTAACATTCACTATTCTGCCTATGTTTAAACTTCCACATTTCCTTAACTCTTACATCTGTAGACTTTTGTAAAGTAAAATACATAATACTATACAAATTGTATTTCTGACTGTCATGTGTTTGCCCTTTTCTTATGTGGTCGGGTTTATTTATTTATTAACGGACATTGTCTATGAATACAATTTACAAGGTTTAAAAATTACAATAAAAGAATAGTTTAAAACATAAAAATAAAAAAAGAAGCATTGACACACATAAGGGACATCAAGGCAAGATCTGGACTATTTATTAAGTGGTCGTTTAAATCGCTGTAAACTTCTTATATTTAAAAAAAATATATTTACTAATAAATCATATAACATGAAGTATTTAACAAGTATAATACGTTGAATAACATTTCCAAGACTTACAACTATTCAATTTAGAAAATAACACATATTGAGAACAACTTAAACCAAAAAAGCCCAGATCTTGTCTTGAGTTAACAATACGACAAAGACGGGTCATTGGAGAATTAAAGCCATAGTTTGTTCTTTGCTGATCTATGAACAGTACTTCATTTTTTCTCAACTTACGAGTCGAAATATTGAATTTTACTTATTTTAATCATGATGGAACATCGATTATACCATTTAGTATTCCGAACATATATATAGAGTCAATATTAGTTCTACGATCTGTTGTTGTTGTCTGGTATAATATTCGTGTATGGACACTTTTGATTACTGTTATTTTGTCGTCTTCTATGTGTAAACATTGGTAATAACAATACGATCATAAAATAGTGCATGAAAAATAACTTTTACGTTTTTCCCTACTATTTGTTCTGAAAATTCTTTAGAATATCTTGTGACGAGCCATTATGATTGATAAACTCCATTGGTAACATTGACGACATATTTTGAAAACTAATTTAAAATGTATAATTTGTTATCAATAATATTTTGTAGAAATTACGCCGTACAATAAAATGTTCGTTTTTATAGTTTGTACAAAAAATATTTTTTAAATCAAATTTCCGGTAGGTAGCGTTTATCTTCCTCGCCGAGAAGATATATTTTAATATATATAGATATATTTTAATAAATATATAAATATCGTTACCAGGGGCGAATCGTCAAAGTAAGCGATTATGCACAGCTTACCATTATATTTGACTTTAAATAATCATGAATTATAGTAACCATGTTTATGGGAAAAAAAATAAAGTAATTGTCATTTATTATAAATCACCGTTTATATCTTTCTACAAAAAAATATCTATGAAGCGCGCCCAGCACCAGCGCCAAGCTCATTCTTACTGAACGATGAAACTAGCCGATTACCTCAGCTTATTCTTCCATACAAAAAAGTACACTGTATTTTTCGTCTTTAACCCAAGTCGGCTTTTTTAGTACTAAAACAAACTTGCAGATTACAAATATTTTTAGAAGATTCTCTATTTGGAAACTAGTATTTCGATCATTTTTTCCGAAGGACTATTTTTCTTTGATGGGATACCGTTGACATAATATGTATCACATGGGACAGGTGGCGTTCGCAATGGCCGTTTTAGGCATTATTCATTTTAAAAGAAATCGGCCAGTGCTCAAGTCTTGACAGTACTGTCAATGACAGATCATAATAAAAATACCTGCGGAATGTCACTGTGGTATTTGTCAATAAACTTTTGGGCAAGTATTGTATTAAAATAGTGTAGAATAAAACTACGTTTATCGCGTGGTTAATAATAATTGTTGTTTGAGTTGATTTTCACAGAATTACAAAAAAGTAGTCATTTATAATTACATTTCTTACGTGTTATGTAAGTACTTATATGTAGTACAAATTAATGAACATTTTTAATAGATTACCTATAAAATAAAGCACGGCTCGCCACTGATATATACTCGTATGATGTTTTGACATATATATTCAAAAACATGTCAACATACTTTTAACTCTACTATCAGGCATAATTGAATAAAAAAATTGTTAAAATTTCATTATGCAACGTTTTGCGATGTAATGCAATATAACGTTATGTAATATAACATAATGTAACATACTGTAACAAAACGTAACATAATGTAACGCAATGTAACGTAATGTAGTAAAATGTAATGTTATGTCGGGTCTTGTAGTAATTGTCGGTAAGTAAGTGTCGGGTAGTAATAATATAATAAAATAAACATAAAGCAACTTCGTTTTTAACCCCTTATTTTTTATTTTTTTATTTAGACCGGTTTCAAAGCTATACAAGCGTCTTTATTTATTTTATTTTATTTGGAAAACATACGGCTGTACAAACGTATTTATAGTAAACAAGAAATATAAATTGCATAAAGTTAGTAAAGAAAATATATTACACACCATATAGTTTATGCATATAAGAATGTTTTTTTTTTTTCATAAATGATAGAAGATTAATATATTCTTTTCAAATGAACAGTCAATGGGGCGAGATTAAGACAGGGATGCATGAAGGGTGGATAAGGCGGGGAAGGGAGATTTATATATTTATTATTATAGGGTCTATCAAGTTACATAATGCATAAGTGTCAATTTAAATTTGATAGCGATATTTGTGTAGTCTATGTCGTTAAATTTGGTATTGTACACTGAAAAAATACTACGAAAAAAAAAACATTTTTTACATACGATGTTTTACTTATTGGTAAATAAAAAGGTCTTTACTCATGAAATTTATTTTTTAAAAATTTTTACAGTGATAACTAAATATTAAATTATTAATGTGTATTACATATGTGAAATTAAGTAAATGTATATTTCACATATGTAATATTTAATTTGATTTGTAATATTTTGTATTTTTTTCCATCAAAACAGGCTAGGAGGCTCAATTACTGTGATGAATTACATTTTGGAAAATACAGGCTTGAGAAGAATCATATACAGCTGATGTGTCCCCGCCGGGAATCAAATCCGTAACCTTGCATGGTTGAGGTGTTTTAGCCATTATACCATTTTGGTATTTGATAATTTAAAAAATATTTTTTTTTAAAAAAGATAAAATAATTCTAAAGTCGGTCATTTTCTTTGTTTTATGCACAGGCGGACCGAAATTGTTTTATGTTCCCTTTAAAATTGTGTTTAGCGTAATTTGAGAACAGTTGGTAGCCCTGGATTATCTGCCAAAGGTCAATTAAACGCAGTGAAATAAAATGAAAGATGTCAGCTGTTAGTTACTATTATTACAGCGGTTCAGCGCCAATTTTAGCCGAGAAGGTGACAGTCCTGCTTTTATTAGCTTTAAGGAGAGGAAGTAGACTAGCGAGCACGCGCGCGGAAGTAATTTAAAACGATACACAAAAATACATTTTTCGTAGGTTGATGTATCAACAATACCTCAAATTGTATCAACAATACCTCAAAGACCCGACATTCGTCCGGCTCCAATGCTTATCTCAGACTAAGTTTGCGTTCAACAGAAAAAAATGTTATTCACTCAGATTACTCCGCGTAAATTTATACGAAAATCGCGCACGGTAAAATCAATTAAAATTGTCAATTATATTTTGATTTTGTCCAAATTTTACCAGACAAGACATGGATACAACCCCCTTGGGAGTCGTCAATATTCAAATATCTCAACGGAGATAAATGATATTTTACATTTTTTTTTACATTTTACATTTTCTTTTGCACCACAACAGGCCAGGAGGCCTAATTACAGTGGTGAATTACATCACAGAGCACCCAGGCTTGAGAAAAATCACATTTTGAATTTTTGTGTTCTCACCGGGAATCGAACCCGGAACCTTCCGTGCGTGAGTCAAGCGTCTTGACCACTACACCACGGAGGCCGCCAAGTAATTTAAAACGAATGTAATACTAATATTTATGATAAAACTATATTGAATACTAGTTTATAATTGTCACTTTATAGGCATGACTTATATTTTACTTGTTTTATGAGCTATAAATAGTAGAATATAAATATAAACCAAATCTACATGTTATTTTTTTTTTTAATTGCTATTTTGTATTTAATTGTTATTTTTAATATTGAATCATTTGCAATTATTATTTTTAAAGTGACTAATGTTTTTTTTGTATTTCAATTGTTTTAAAAAAAGTATATATTGTATCATATGTAATTATGAATTATTTAAATTTATATTAAATTTCGATGTTGTAAATTATTATGTTTTAACACGGGCACAGCCTAAAAAGTATAATAATACATAATATGTTAGTGAATATGTGTGCAAATGCAATTCGAAATGAATAAATAAATAAATTACAATATTTGAGTTTGTCCAAATGTTCATAGACAAAAGACTGGATTTCACCCCCTCGGGGGTCATTAAGATTAACAAATTACAACAGGGATGGAAAATATCTTAAATAAGGGAATATGGAAGTCTATGCATTAACAGGGCTTCTGACCTGTCGTTGGCCGGTTTAAGTATCCACTTCACACTCGGTGTAACATTTACAATTCTGCCTATGTTTGAACATCCACATTTCCTCAACTCTTCCATTTGTTGGCTTTTGTGAAGTAAAAGTGTTATGTGAAGTAAAAAAGTTACACAGGTGTAAAGTAGCCACTTAAACCAGCCAATGACAGGTCATAAGAGCGTCCAAAATAATTTATTTCCGTTATATCATGGATGGAGTAAAGCTTGAACCAGCATCGAAGTCCAGGGATCTCGGGGTGCTATTTGACGCTAAGTTATTATTTAATCTACACATAATATCATTATGTAGTAGCTCCCTTCAAATGCTTTGATTTTTTCTGAGAAATGCCAAGATTTTTTCAAATATTCCGGTTCTGAAAACATTGTGTAATTTCTTGGTAAGAAGTCGCTTGAAATTTAGTTCAATCATTTGATTGCCAAATAAAAATACGTAATCCTAAACTTTGCGTTATTTATTTATTTATTTTGTTCATTATATCCCAAAAGGCTTTTACAAAAAATAAAATACATTCTTAATGTAATTTTAAAAAAATAAATGAAATGAAATGAAAAAGCCCTGTAAATGTCTACACTTCCATATTCCTTTTTTAATTTAAAAATGAATAACTCCCTAGGGAGGAAATTCAGCCAGTCCGCAAGCATTTGGACATACTCAAAACATTGTTGAAAAAATGAATAAGTAAATTTGATGAAGAAAAAACAATGACAAAAATGGAAAATTGGTGATCGAAAAACAAATTCACTCAAATAAGGCAGCGAGAGGGGAAAGCCTCTAAAAGAAAATATTGTTTTTAAGGACTTTTTAATTAATTCTTTCACGTCATTTCCAAATAAAATTGAGAAAATATTCTTTGATAATTTTATCGTTTGGTTCAAATTTTCAATCTCTTTTGATTGAGTTGTTTTTTTTTACAATTACGTTTTTTTTAATATTGGTTGTGTCCATTTTTTTTTTAAATGAAAAGAACAAGAAGCCACAACAAAAAAAAATACAGCAAATTTGTCAATAATGTATTTTAATTTTTTTTTTTTCAACAAATTAGCTAATAGTTCGTACCATCTTCACCGTATACTGCGCAAATATCGCAATATTTATTTCCTCGATTGAACGCGAAAAGAAGGTGTCGAAAACGCTCAGTTCTGTCTACTTGACATTCCATTTTGAAAGCTTGCAATAAAAAAAAATAATATTTTTCACGTAAAAGCAAATACAATATCTTGACAAGCAGAAATTTGAATTTCAAATGACGTAAAACCTTTTCAATTTTTTTTGTACTCATGTCTAAATCTAGAGAGAAAAACGGACACAACATTCTTAACACCTAATACTTTTTCCAGTTCTTCCAGTAATTTACTCATGTGAGGGTATTTGAAGCTAACTTAGAAATCTCCATTGAAAGAGTTTTTGAGATATTTGCGAAAAACTTTGAAAAAAGAATTGCGAGATTTATAACTGTGCTTTATTTACTCAATGGAGAATAGAGTGGGCCAATGATGTGTAAACTTTTTTTTTTAGACATCAAAGTGAAAGAGGTCTAAACAGTTGCATTTTGGATCACATTGAATGTAATAATAATTATTCCATACTACTTTTGGCCCTTAATCGAGGTTTCAATGTTTATCACTGTCTGAACATTTTGTTAATTATCAATAGTGATAGAATTAATATTTGTCAAGAAAGATATAACTCAATCACATTACAAATTTGAACACGTTTTAAAACCACCAAAATGCAAAAAGTTTACACCCCGTGGAACTGATTCCGTTAAGCGCCTGGCTAATATTGACGAAAACAAAAGCTAATTAAAGCAATGCTACCCATTTATTACAAAACAAAGTGGAACACACGCTTTAAGATACTTATTTAATAAAGTTTTACACACATTATAAAATTTAATTAAACTGATTTTCTTACTTAAATACGAAATGACAGCCGGTTTAGCGCAAAAAATTGACTTTTTTGATAACTTTAGTTAGTTGGCTCTGATTGAGGGCCAAAAGTAGTCTCAAATATTTTTTTGGATTATTTTTGCATTTTGCGTAATCCAAAAGGCAACTTTTTAGATCCCTTTCATTTCAAAATTCGGAAAAAAAATATCCGCCCACCCTAATGAAGAATGTTTAGTTTGCAGTGTCAAGTAGTATAATTGAAATCCGTTTTTGCAAGATTTAGCGTTTAAGTAATACTTATCAAATAACAGACTATCAAAATATTGGCCAAAAACTTACTTTTGGTATTTTTTGGTCCAGTATACATACCACCACTCCCTGTAACCTGCTGTTGCCGACTCTATCAAGTGGCACGTCAAAAAAACGATAAATTCTCGATGTTTTTAGTTCGCTGTCGATCATAGATAGCCATTGTTTCAACTCTCCTCTGTTACAACCCTCCTCGGTCTCCGCTACTCCTTAATGGTAGAGAGGGTTCAGAAGAAATTTCTTCGGATTCTATACATGAAAGCGTGCGGATATTATCCATGGCTTTGTCCCACTGAGCTCCTCTAGGGTTATCAATGCTTGGTTACAGCAGTTTGAAGACCAGAAGGAATGTGTATTTGACTACGCATTTCTTTCGATAGTTACGCGGTATTATTGACCCCTCTGAAATTGTAGCATTAGCTAGCATTATCTTTTATGTTCCAGATAATTATTACCTTAAGCTAGGGTTTCCTAGGACAGCGGTGCCCGTATATTAACGGCCGTAGTGAACGGTGATGCAGTGGACAGCCGTCGTAAAGGTGACTAGAGTGTGGTTTTCTAGGAAAACGGTGTTATCAACACCATTTAACACTTTAGACAGCGTCAACATTGACTGTTTCACATTCCAATATACAGGACCAACCTGTCAATAGTTATTCTTATTTTATTTTATTGACATAAACGGCAAATCTGCCTTTTATAAAAAATTGTTATATTAACATGCATATTTTTATTTTTAAAAACATAAATTACCTTTTACCCAAGATTCATTAACAAAAATTAAATCTTAAAATTATACAATATATTTAGTAGATGTTTAAACAATTTAAGAATAAATGTAAAAATCAAACTAAATAATAACATATTTTAAAGTAATATCACAAGAAAATCGTAAAGTACTGTTTCATAAAGCTAGGCAAACTGAACAAAAAATTGGGTATATGGTGAAATGTGTAAATAAATAAATATAATTACCATTCACCATTTTTGAAAAAGTTCAAAAGGTTTGTTCTATAGGAACAATATCCTCCACTAAATATATCTGATACGTGGGAACAACTATTGCCGAGTTCATGAAGTCTGTTCAATACGGCATTACAAGTATACACTTTCTGTGAATTGTTGCTACAAAACGATGGCACCTGTCTAGTCATTCTTCCAGGCACCCTGAAGTTGATGAGAGATAACAGTTCTGGGCAATCTCATATTGAATTTATAATTTTGAATAAATTTAAAAGGTCCCTTATTTTTCTTCTATCTTTAAGATTAACAAATTAAATGTTTATGCCTGTAAAAAGGGCTATCTCTATTTTGTACAATATTATTTTGGACATTGACATTTTCCACGTCTCTGGGGGAGTTTTTCGTTACAAGATTCTTTTAGTTCTTTAACAAATTCTCTGGATATTATGTATACCAATGTGTTATTTTTATATGTACCTAATTTTTCCTTTTATTTTTATGATTTTTTTAGATATTCATTAAGATATTCCATTTTGTAGTGTATATAAATATGAATAAATAAAATTGAAATAATTTTATAACCTACTGTTCAGTAAATAATATCATTGATCGATATTGTTCCTGGCCAATAATATTTATTTTCCATGTTTTCCTTGACCCATACTTATGGTACCTATCTTACAACATTTCGACACTACATTATATTGCAAAAAAAAAATTTGGATTCATCGCGCGTCGTTGTTAACATCGTAACATTTCATGGTGCATTTCATCATCCAGTGCCCAAAATTGAAGAACATTCACATTGCATAAAAAGTAGGTCCAATCCACGTTCCTTTCCTTTCTTCAAATATTCCCTCAAAAAAATGAATTAAATTTGTTTTGTTTGCTACAGTCAGCTTTACGTTCACATCTACCTAATAACACAGAATTAAGAATAGTCCATAAGGACCATAGAATCATATTTGAATATATCGGACTGTGTCCAAAGAAAATCCCCACTTTGCTCCACTTTCGCCACGCGCATACGTGAAGTCACGCGTAATGTTGCCAGATCGCGAAAAATATAATCATAACACAAATGTAAAATAATTATATTGAAAAAGAAAGCGTTTTGTTAATTTCTCTAAAATTTAATTGTACACGCGGAAACATTGATTGACACAACAGAGTAGATTAGTGAAAGGTCATTTATTAAGAGTAATTTAATTAATAAACTTAGAATTAAAAAAATGAAACAAATTTTATTTTACATAAAATGAATGTTTTTTATGTTATGTTAAATAATATTTTATGTTTTAAAGATAGTGTTTGTCAAATGTTCACCATGGCGTTGTTAAATCCGAGAGGTCTTATTTTAATTAGTTCTCTCATTAGATGGGCAAAGTATCGTAAAAAATTTGACTACCCAGGTAACACTAAAAAAATTTCAATTTTGTTTTCTTTGGTAATCTGACAGATGGAAAAATAGTTATTTTTAAAGTTATGCATTTGCTACTTACACATAAAATGTAATCATATTATTATATTTTATAACTTATATACTTCCACTTATTTAAGTGACCGATTGGCGCTTTCACCCTCTAATAAGCATCTTCAGACTAGAGAATATTATACAATGTAAGGATAATTTATATAAAACTAGATATTATCTTAAGTTTAGGTACATTTAAAAATACGTTGAAAAATACACAATAAGCAATATTTCAATGGAACAGAGTGAGACAAATTATTGAAACATGTGTTGGCGGTGTACTTTAAGAGAATAATATATTATGTGAAAAATATTTATTGTTTTATTAAAATGTAAAGGATTCAACTAAGGGGGCTAATAAGAGTGAGTTTTTGAATTCTATCTGCTGATTTATTAAAATTCTATCGCTATATTTTTTATCCAATTTTTTTCAAAAATTTCCAATCTATCTTACTTTTGACCTTTATGTCCTACATGTAAAATTTTTATGTTTTTTGATTTATCAAAATTATGTTTTAATCTATTTAAATGTGTTGCATAGTTTGATATGTCGTTATTTAATCTATGTGACTCTAAATTCTCATTCCCATTCTGTTTCTTTAAGATCCCAGCAGTATTTCTACACTTTAAAACGACACTACACGGCATAGTTGAATTCAAATCGGGAGTTGCGCACTTAGCGACGTCTACAAAGAAACTAATGTCAAAACGTAAAACTACTTCTTTAAGAGTAGTTTAGTCGCCTTATGTTTGATGCGCGTATGCGGTTTCTGGACCATTCTTAATTATATGCCTAATTATAAAGAATTTGAATCAAATAACATGATATCGGGATAAATCACCGTTTAATGTCCCGACACTACTAGCAAAACCAAGTGCGTAGAACTGGGATACGAAAATAATGTGAAGTGATTCAATTCTCGTCATAAATTTCAGTCGCCGAGGAAAAACAGATAGGCGGTCCCCACGCAGTTATTTCGTACACACAACCGCGTATCTATACTGTGTACTAACTCGGGTGGAGTTAAGGAACGAGGTAATTGAATAAACCCTCTCAGAGCCGGACATATAATTCCGTTAGGTGGTGTCAGATCATCTCCAGACTATGTCACACATGCCGGCCGGTGACGTCATAAGCCACCAGCTAAATGGACTTGGGTGAAGGGAAGACTCCGCCAAAGGAAAAACAAAAAGAAACCAGAAAATGTCATACCGAGCCATGATCGCCAGAACATCGTAACCGACAAAATAAGTATTTTACAGGCGAACAATTTAATGTGGTTACGCAGAAAGCGGCCAGTCAGTCCACAATTTTGGTAAAATGAGATTTAAATTTAAATTTGCTGCAACAGAGAGGGAAAATAATTTTGAGAAGGGAACATTTTTTTTTTACATTTTTTTTTTTCACCACAACAGGCCAGGAGGCCTAATTACAGTGGTGAATTACATCACAGTCATTCATGGCAGCATGGCAGAACATGGCAGTCTAGGCATTTACAGGGCTAATGACCTGTCATTGGCTAGTTTAAGTGGCCATTTTAAACACTGTGCAAACATCCACATTTCCTCAACTCTTCCATCTGTTGACTTTGTTTGAAATTGTTTTCAGGTTCAGCCGGATGGATCTCACCCGCAAGACAAAAGTTTTAGCTCCTGAGCAAATGGAAGAATCGAAGAAATATGGATTTTCAAACATAGGCAAAATGGTGAATGTTACATTGTGTCTAAAGTGGCCACTTAAATCAGCCATTTACAGGTCATAAGTCCTGTAAATGCCTAGACTTCAATATTCCGTTCTTTAAGGTATTCTCCATTTTTGTTGTAATTTGTTGATTTCAATGACTTCCGAGAGGGTGAAATCCAGTCATTTGTCTGCAAAAATTTGGAAAAACTCAAATATAGTAATTTTCGTACGTTGTTATTGGCAGCAGTGCTGTATTGTACATTTAAATAAATAAATAGTTACACCCCTAAAATAAATAAATCACTTTGTTTTTAACCACTTATAAGTGGTTAACATAACATCAATTATTTTCATAAATGGTAATCAGTGCACGTTAGTGTTAGCTACTAAAAGAACGTGTCATATCAGCACGTTGGTTTTACATTGTTGATAGTTTATATTACAATTCGAAAACAAATAGGCTTAACATTAGCCGTGATATAATCAGAAAGTTCAGTGCTACGGGAAATAGTATGAAAAAAATGTTTTTTTGCACGCTGTAAAAATTACAGCATTTTATCGTCAGGACACTAATTATACTAACACGCGAATCTCTGTTTACACTTTCGCCATAGCAGTTGCACAAAAACATAAAACGCACGTGCTGATAAGGCACATGTTCTAGAAGTCAACGCCAACATGCACTGTTAACTTTAATTCTCTAGTCTCAAAACATTTGGACATGTCAACTCGGGGATCTGGCCTCATAGAGCTAGGGATACGTTTTTTTTTTGTTAGAAAAAATATTATATATTAAGTATTAATTGTGTCATGAAAAAGGCATTTGATAATGTAAAAGTAGTTATTTGACCAATTAGCGCTTTTACCCACTAATAGGCATCTTCAGACTAGTCTGAAGATGCCCATTAACATGCAAATACAAATAAATAAGTGGAAGTGTACCAAGTATTTTTAAATTAATAACTTATACGTAAATATAAGTTTTTACATCATTACAATGGAATTCCATCAAGAATTGTCTATAAATAATTTAAATAAAAAATAATTTAAAAATAATTAAAAAAAGTAAAGTAGTTTATAAATACATTATTTAAGGTTTTAGCTTATAAGATTAGATTCTTTGATTATTTTCAAAATGGATGTAAATCTTCCAGTCAGTCAAGTACTTAGAATGACAACATCAAAGTTTTATTTAAGCTTAAGTAACAAGATTATCAAGGTTTTTATTTCTACTTTTTATATTTCGGCAAAGTATTTTCATCTGTATTTTTTATTTAATCATTTTCTTTCACGTTATAAACAACAATAAAAATAATGTGAACTCACTGGGTAACCCGTGCCAAAGACACTTAACAATATACAAACTATTTTCTTCTTTTATTCATCTTCAAAGCATTAACTTCGCGGTCAAACATTTTAATTAATGTAATAAAATATAAGTATTTAACCATAAGCCGACTTCTTATGTCTACCGGCTTCGAGACGTGCCCGTCTCTTCATCAGGACACTCACTACACCAACATGCAAATACTAAAATACGCTTTTACCCTTACCGTCACCGTAGAATGCATAGTATTTGCAAAAAGACACATGAATTAAAAGCAGAGATACAGGGGATGCGAACACTACCAAGTCCGAACATGCACTGAAGTTAGGTTAATAATATTTAGCGACTTGTCGCAAAATGTGTGGGGGGGGGTTTAAAAAGGGGAGGGGCTAAAAGGTTGAATGTTACACGATTGGTTAGTTTTAAAATAAAAAAGTGGGCTATATTGAAAAGATATTTGATTATTCATTGAAGGAATATTATTTTTTAATGTGAAATGATTTAATGTTGTTTAATTTTGATATAATTTTATAAAATGAATGCATTTGTAAAGGTGAAAGTGTATTTTATTATTTGCATGTTGGTGTAGTGAGTGTACTGACAAAGAGACGGGTACGTCTCGAAACCGGTAGACATAAAAATACTTTTCATTGATAAAAAGGTACCTAGGTACTTGTTTATAGTTGAGTTCCAAAACATAAAATAAATATTTTTTCAAATATGGCATTCTTTTTGCAAACGTCAAACTCCGGTCGTCTCACCAACAGAGGGTTGTACTTATGAAGGAATACGATTTTTTTTAATGTATTGAATTTAATATTATTTTAGTGTTACTAAGAATCCAATAAAAATAAATAAATGGATAGAAATTATAAGGAATTTAAGGGAAGAATCTGACTGGAGATCTACAAAAAACAAATGCTGTTTGTAAACATTAAAAAAATATTTTTTTACACAAAAAAAACAAAATCTTTCCATTTTTGGTGCAAATGCATTCCCCTCAAATGCAACACTGGGAGATCGACAAATAAAATATTTATGCTACAAACTTATTTTTTACATATTCGATTGAAGATTTTAATATCTACGAACACGCACAGCGCAAAGATCTACATTTCGCTGAAAATCGCACGTAAATAGCATGGAAATCGGTTAAGCCGTACAGAAGAAGATGAGATGCTACCCCGGAACTTCATGTATCAGCAACAACGGGAGGCTTGCAATATTAGTTATTGATACTATTTTCCTAATATCCACTTAAGATTTTTTTTCGGATTAGTAAAAAAAAAACATTTATATGAAGTGAAACTTGGTCTTCCTAACCCGTTATTTGCTTTTCTGTCCATGTTACAGTTATGGACTCTCATGTCTCACATTATACTCGTATCCGTTTCTTAAGGTTCTAGTATAAACATTTTATCGTTTAACAGAAACCCAAAGAAAGCCGTTAAATCTTTCACATTACAAACATTAAATTTACCGTCATATGAACGTTTTATGTTGTGTTTTTAAAGGGTTTGGTTGTCTTCCTTAACGCTTTCATTGTAAAAACGATATATAACTATTAACTTGTTCTGTGCATTTTAATTCATGCCATTCAATATTTTCTTTGATGTTTTCAAAAAATCCCATATGAAGAAGCGTAAGCTGGTTCCCGACAGTAGGTATATTAAATTTTGCAATGTCAAAGCGCAAATGGGTCAATAAAGAATCGGAAAGAAATGGACCGACCTTCTAGAAGATTTTCTTATTGATCTGGAAAACTGCGGCAACTCCACACTTTTCATTTTTCTTTTCACAGTAATTTATTTTGGTTTCATCATTAATTAAATTTTATTTTTAAGCAATGCGTTTTCACCGAAATGGATTTTGCGTTTAGCGTGAATTTTTATCGAGTTCAAAGCGGAGACTGACTCCAGGTGACAAATAATAACTATTAAATTGTTTTTCGAAACTTTATACAGGTGCGACAGCGATAGGATTGAATTTGGCGAGAGAAAGTGAGACAGTTATAGGAATTTATTAATGTTGTGACACATTATCAAAACAGCCTAAGCACCATTATTTTATAAAATGATAATTGACAACCCCCTGCTTTCAATCGTATATGACATAAGACCTTGTTTCGTCTCTCACCAGTCTGACGCTCTCGGTCACGATGAAACCCGGTAACTTGCGAAAATTATAAATAAAAGTGGGAAAACTAAACTCAGAACAATGTTTGAGTATTTTCCAATGCTTGCAGACTGGCTGGATTTTCTCCCTAGGGAGTTGTTCATGTTTAAATTTATTTCAACAGAGAGGGAAAACGTTTTGAGAAGGGAATATGAAAGTCTAGGCATTTACAGGGCTTATGACCTGTCATTGGCTGGTTAAAGTGGCCACTTTACACACTGTGTAACATTCACCGTTCTGCTCATGTTTGAACATCCACATTTCCTCAACTCTTTCATCTGTTTACTTTTGTGAAGTAAAAGAGCTGAAACCTTTTTCACGTGGGTGAGATTTATCCGGCTGAACCAAATCACCTACTAGGCAACGCCTGGAAAGGTGAATGTTACACAGTGTGTAAAGTGGCCACTTAAACCAGCCAATGACAGGTCATTAGCCCTTTAAATGCCTAGACTTCCATATTCCTTTCTCAAAAACGTTTTCCCTCTCTGTTGAAATAAATTTAAACATAAACACAGGACTTTTATAATTACGTACGACGAGGAAGTTTGGTGTTTTTTTATGTATTTGTTAATAGACTCAGCCGAATTCACTAAAATGTATTTTTGTGTATAGTACTCGTATTATGAGCTATTTTAAAGTATCATTTTTTTTACTCCGCCCGAGACGTCACAGGTTCTCGTCGCGTCGGTGAGTTCTGCTGATTGGTAAGTTGGCTACTCGGAAACCGGAAATCTATCAAAACACTGTTTTTTTATTTAAAGAACTAACCCGCTAAGCCTCTTTTTGTAAAAGCTTGTCAGCAGTTAGGAAAGAGAGGATATGGAAAGAGGTTATAAAAAATACACCACAACACCCAGACCAATTGGTGGGATTTGAACCCGCGATTTTTTTAATTTTATTTATTCAACGTATCGCCCCTCACTAGCCATACATTTGTGCCACATCTGTTAATACACAAGAGACAGCAAAATGATGCGTCTTTAATTCGAAATTCTCATTTAATTCGAATAATTCAAATCAATTTTGCCCTTCTTCGAAATTGGCCAATTTCAGCCCAGCCAAGTCATGAGCCATCGACTGGAACAAGTTATTATCAATAAGAGCTAGATCTGGTGAATACGGCGGGTGCGGTAGTTGATCCTATTTCAGTGTTTTAATGGTGTCCTGGACGATGGAAGTGCAATAGCACGCAGAGTTGTCGTGCTGCAATATCACTCGTTTGTGTCTCGTGTCCCATTCTGGCCGTTTTTCGAGCAATGCATGATTAAAATTAATTATTCGTTCTCGGTAACAATGCCCACCGACAGTTTCACCCGATTTTAGCAGCCCGTAATTCACGCCTCCTTTCTCACCCCACCAAACGCAGAGTATTATCTTTTTTCTGAAGTGATTTGGCCGTGTCGTTGATGTTGATGGTTAGCCAGGTGCACACCACATTTTTTGCGTTAAAAATTCTGTGCAGGAAACTCTTTCTTTCATGCCGCAAAAGCTAAATTTTAGAAGTGTCTCTTCGATTTTCTATGAGTCTCTCAGCCAACTTTTGCGGCACCCATTTTCCTTCCTTTTGAACTTTTCCCATGGAACGCAATTGGAACGCGTTTGGCAATACCTTGTTGAGTCATGTTTCATGCCTCTGCAAGTTGATTGTGTGTTTACGTATCATTTTCATCCAATAACGCTTGCAGATCAGCTTACTCAATTGTTTTTGGTCCACCGGTGCCTCGATCATGACCTCAGTGTTGAAATAGCTACTTCTGAAGCACTTAAACAATCTTCACAGGTAAATTTTAATGATGCACGTCCATCGTAAGCCTTTTCACGCAAACGACGTGCTTCAGTTGCACTTTTTTTCCTGTAAATGCTGTTTATTTCGCACAAAATTCGACATCTTCGTTGTTATAATAAATATTTTTGCGTTGCGATATGTGTTGTTATTACGACTGATAGCTTGTTGTTTAACATATGCAAAAATACAATTTCTGACATGTATATAAAACTCGGAAACTGAGTTGCGTAATTAGTAAGAACATATTTTTTATACACAATTTTACGTAGCACTGAATTTTTCATTGAAATACAGATTCACAGGAAATGTTAGTAGAGAAACTCAATAATGTGTTCCAAGTAAATTTAACTTCTTATATTTCGGGCAATTATGTTGAGACTGAATATTTATCTATCAAACTGAGTGGATTAAAGCGTCACCCTTCATTCGTTAAAAGACTTGGAATGTTTTTTTACGGACAGCCACTTTTGAGTTGACTCAAAGGAGCCTAGAATAACCGAGTATAATTTTAATTCTGGGTTGTGGGTGTCAGAAAGCTGAACTCGAAATTCGAATTAAGCTAGATAAATAGTCCAATCTTGATACAATATTGGCCAAAAAATAATCACTAAAAAGAAAATAATTTGTTGAGAAAACAGCGACCATAACTCAGTTCCTATTCTCCCCGACCGATTCGACCTTTTCATCAAAAATCTTAAAGGGGATCCTTCGGGATTTGCCTCTTTTTGTAAATAATTTTCTACAAATCAGCGATAAGTTGTTTACGGAAAATAAGGATATATTTTCAATAGGCTCGCCATGAAAATAGACTGTCTGAAAATGAGTCAAAGACTTTCTTTTCGTTAGCCAAATAACAAAAAACAAAAAATCCATTAGTCGATTTCCGGCTTTTAATTAATTGTTGGTACGTACATAGGTACTAGAAAGAAATACCTGATGAATAATTTTTCTTAATCACTTGACTAATAAGGAAATATGCTATCATAACAAATCACACCAGATCCAAATTCATTTAAAACAGGTATATAGATGTCTAGCAGGGGCAAATCGTCCAATTAAGCAATTGTGCACAGTTTTTGACTTTCGATAAAAATGATGCTTTAAAGTATACTAAGTTTATTACATCTTTAACCCAGTCAGGTTTTTTAATGATAAAACAAGCTTTCAGATTACAAATATTATTTGAAGATTCTCTATTTAGAAACTAGTGTTTTGAACTAATTCCGAAGGACTATTTTCCTTTGATAGGATACCATTAACATATTATGTATCGCATAGGACATGTGACGTTCAAAGTAGCCGTTAAAATAAATTTTAACAGTAATCGGCCATTCAATCACAATGGAAATATCTTCTAAATGTCACGGTTGTATTATAAAAAAAACTTTTGTACATGTTATAAAAAAAGTTGTTCGAGTTAATGCGCAGAACCACACGAAAATTGCCATTTAAAAAAAGAAAGAGGGAGGGAGAAAAGAAAGAGTAGAGTTTTCTAGGCATATGGTGAACATTACAAAAGAACATCAGATAATAAGCTATATTGAATCATCAACTTGGTTTTATATTTTTGTCCCTGTACTATTTCGGTTAACTGGGATTTGCATGTTAATTCAATTGGTGTCCTGACGAAGAGACGGATACGTCTCGAAACCGGTAGACATTGAAAAGTCGGTAAGCAGCTATGTACAGTTACAAAGTAACATTTAATTCCCAAGAAGAATTACCTATCGAAACCAGTTTATAAATACATAAGATAATTACTTCGATAGACTGAAATATTTTTACATTTTTAGCATGGAATTTAGAAGAACTTTAGCTTCATCAATAGTTCTACGTGAAATTTTATCCGGTAAAATGAATGTTCAAGATGTTTTATTTTAAATGAATAGCAATGTTCCGAATCGCGCAACTCGTACTAACACTTTATTTTCTGTGAGAAATTACAGAACCAATACTGGCTTCTTTTTACCAATGCCAATGATGCTTAGGCTTTGCAATGAAGTGTCCAAAGACAGATCGGTTTTTATATCCCTACAGAAAAGAAAGTTATATAAAAGAAAAAATTAGCTCACTTTTCGAAAGATCACACATAACGACAGGGCGATAATGTCTTGTCTATGGTCTATCTGAGATAATAAGTAGTTCTTTATTTATTTTTCTTACGTTGTTTACAATACGTAACTTATGCTGTTTCAAAATCGGGTTGAGGTCTCGTCGTAGTATTGTGGACTCACGGACCAAAGGTCCGAGGTTCAAATCCCATTCTACCACACCTCGATTTGCATTTTTCCACCACAAGCTATTTACAACTTTTAGGAAATGGTCTAAAAGTCTATGGTCAAATATTTATCTAGTTAGTTTGAAATATACAAACAAATATTATTTTTATATAAAATTTATGTTTGAAGCACTGACTTTGTGGTTATTCATTTTGTTAAAATAAAATGGGATATAATTCATAAGATATTTTCACCTTGATACAGACGCTTGCGTAGCTTTGAAACTGGATACCCGGAGCGTGAGACTGATCATATTACCTTCATGTAATAAAACAATGATCAAGATGCGCTACGATTGGTGTAAAAATGCAGTGCCCTATAAACTATCAATTGCGGAAAGGGAACGATGATAATTTTCAATTGACTACTTTACCAATGATGAAAATGCAAATAAATTTGTTAATTATTTTCAGCTTATAACCACCTTTCAATTTTGAGCAGCTATTAAAGTTTTGGCATTAATTCCAGTTTTAACCGCAAGAACAAAAAAAATTAATTCTGGCTTGGTCTGTGTTTTGATATTTCATGAATATTATCAATTGTAAAAAAAAAAAACAAAGTATATTTCAAGTGTCTTCGGCACCGGCAGGGGTAACCTGTGCACTGGGGTAGTGAGGTCACATTATTTAATTATTTATCTTTGTTCATAATGGAAAAAAATGAATAAATAAATAAAATTGAACGTAGTTATGCAGAAAGCACCCAACCATACAAAAGTGAAAGTGAGACAATAGCACTTTGTTAAATGGAGTAAATAATCAAATTTACACAACAGTTGGAAAGTTTTTGATGATAAATAAATGAGAAATAGAGCATACATTCGTTTTTTTTAAACAAAAAATAATATAATGATGTATTTTACCAATTTTTGTATTTTTTAAGTTTAGGTGACACAACCTAAGATGTGCATTTTGCAGAAAACAACCAGCCCTAGTATAACTCTGATATTCGTTGTGTCTTTATGTATTGAAAATATTATTTTATCAAAAATGCTTTGAGTAAGTTCAAATTTTTGTAGATTGGCTGGATTTTCTCTTAAAAGAGTTAGTTCTCTTAGTCTAGGCATTTACAAAGTTTGTGACCGGAATTGACTTATTTAAGTGACCACATTACACACTGTGTAAAATTTACCGTTCTGTCTATGTTAAACTATCCACAATTCTTCAACTCTGTTGATTTTAGTCAGGTAAAAGAGCTGAAACATTTATCATGCGGGGGAGATTCATTCTGTTGAATCGTCTACTAACTAGACAACGCCAGAAAACATTTTTCTCATTTTTATACTTTTTATAGCAGTTAGTTCAATCAACAATGTTTTGAGTATGTCTAAGTGTTTGGAGACAGGCTGGATTCCACCCTACGGAGTTCGGATTTTCCACGCCTTAAGAATGCAACCGGCAATGCAGTAAACGTCATTGGTCTTCGTTATCGCATGTTAACTGACTTTTATGGCCTGCGTGGGATTAAATTGTTGTTGATATCATTTGGTTTCAGCAAGATGGCGCAACCTGCCACACTTCGGCAAAAACAATGCAGTTATTGCAGACGAAATTCCCAGGACGAGTTACCTTGCGGCGCGGCGGGGAGAAGTCAACTGCCCACCAAGATCGTGTGATCTGATCCCTTTGGATTTCTTTCGTTGTTGGTTTATCTTGTGAAGAAAAAAGTGTACGCAAATAATTCAAAGACAATTCCGAAGCTCAAAACGGAATTCGACCAGTTATTGACGAAATTCTTCCACAATTATGTCAAAACGTGATCGAGAATTTCGTGAAAAGGGTAAACGTTTGCCAACAAAGACAAGGCGGGCATTTGTGGGATGTTGTGTCCCACACGTAACCTTCTTGCCCATATTTTTTCATTGAAAATAAAACAGCCTCGAAAATTCAACTGCAGTATGTGTTTTAATTTTTTTTTTTAAATGGTTTTGAGACATCCTTTTGACAGGTTAAATGCTGTCGAGATGTGATCCCTCAGGCGAATGTGTGGTAAAACGATGCATGATGGGTGCACAAATGTCGAGATCCATTAACTGTGTAAGGCTGAGACATGCATTATCGACACATTCAAGAAAGAGGTGCTGCGTTGGATTGGACATGTAGAGCGAATGGACAACAGAAGAACGGCTAAAGGGATCTACGAGGTGAATGTTGATGGATGCAGATGAGGAAGACGATCAATCGGGTTGTGGTCCTGGGGCTAGTGTCTCGGACTCACGAACCAAAGGTCCGTGGTTCGAATCCCACTCTACCTACCCCAACTCGATTCCATTTTCTAATAGTGAGTTATTTACAACTCGTTGAAAATGGCCCTCAAAATTAAATATTTGGGTTAATAGTAAGAAGCCAATATTTCTTTTAAAAAAAAAAATCCATGAAATACTTGAAGATGGACATGTCAAGAGTAGGAATAATCGAATCAGCGTGCGTGCATAAGAATATGTATGAATGTAGAGGAAGCGAGGTCTGTATATGGCGTTCTATCTTCTCTGCCTACCCCTACGAAGAAACGACGTGATGGTTTGTTTGTTTGAGACATCCTTTATGATTAAAGATATATCATCATCATCATCATCAGTCGTTTCTTGTTCAATGGTGAACATAGGCCTCCCCTTTAGTCTCCATATCTCCCTAACCTGAGCCAACCGCATCCAACCGCTTCACACTTCGACACTTCTTCTATTCATTCTGGGTCGCCATTCCAGAACTTTGTTGGTCCATCTAGAATCTGAGGTTCTGTTTTCATGACCAGTCCAGCTCCATTTCTGATTGGCAGCCCTGTGGACCACATCGGTGACCTTTGTTGTCGCACTAATCCATGTATCGGTTTTTCTGTCCTCAACGAAATACTCAGAATTTTCCTTTTCATGGCTCTCTGTATCGCTGATAATTTGTGTAAATTTTTTTTCGCGAACACAAAAGTTTCACTGCCATATTTCAGTACAGAGAGAACACAAGCATCAAACAGTTTCTTCTTTAAGTAATGTGAGTACTTTGGAGATTTTAGGATATATGAGAGCTTACCAAAGGCAGCCCATGCTAGACCTCGCCTTCTTTCTATTTCTACCTCTTTATCATCTTTTCCGAACTTAATTTCGTGTCTTAGGTATAAATAACTTTCAATCTTTTCAATGATTTGTCCATTTACCAAGAAGTTTCGTGATTGGTTTGCATCACTCATTACTTTAGTTTTTTCAATTTCAATGCTGCAGAGCAGCGTTTATTCAATAATTTAAAATACACATAACAATTTGTTACCCACTAAGTCAAAGGACTTTTCGGTGAAACACATTTTGTTTTTAATGGCAGGTTTATTTTACATTATTTTATTTATATTATACAAATGTATTTATCAACAGGCACGATAAAGTATAAAGAAGATATTTCTTTAGTTCTTTTTTTTTCATTTAAAGATTTTTCATGCCAATGATTGGAGTTGGAGATCATTGAACAACCTCGGAATAACGCAATTTAATGTTCGCTTTTCGAAGTTATTTGTAATTCGGGGAACGATCAGGGAGCCCTTAGTTTTTAATCTAGTGTTATGAGTATGGAAAATTTTTATATATTCCGGATGAACAAAGTGATTTACAATCAATTTGCAGTCACAAAGTTGTTTTTTGAAACTTCATTTTCAAGCCTATTTTCAAGGATGCTGTATTAACTGTATTTATCATGTTTTCAAGTTTTTTCTTATCTTTAGCAAATAGAACTTTATCATCGGCGAATCTGAGATTGCCAATATGCATGTGAAATTGTATCGATGAATACTTAAAAATTGTTTTCTTTCTAGTGTGTATCTTGTTGAATTACCTTATTTATTTATTTATTATCTATATACGGCCTAAACCAATTACAAAAGTTAGATGAAGAAGCATAAACGCAAGAAACTGAACAAAAAAAACATTAAACTATGTTGCAAAGACAAACAAGGGCAAAGCAATAATGGTATACGATATATTCATAAAAACGAAGGACATGAGACTTCGAGCTAAACCATGCCCATTCGACTTCATCCCACACTGTTGAGTCGCGAAGAGATCTACGAAAAGCCGGAAGATCTATCCCAAAGAATTCCAAGTCATGAGATGAATCGACTAATCTACACATTCTGGACATTAGGGCATAAAAACAAAATTTGCTCATAGAAGATTTTATAAATAGCAGATTTTGACTTCTGGTGACAGTGTTGAGAACATGAAAATAAATTGATTGCAACAGAGATGGGTCATCACTTATAGCATTAAGTATTTTGAAAATGCATATAAGGTCCATCTCAGTTCTACGTCTCTCCAATGAAGACAAATGAAGAGATTGCTCTATTTCAAAATAGGAATAATTACCCCTTTGTAATCCGAGCAACAATGCTACTTTTCTTAAAAAACGGCGTTGGACAGACTCAATATGGTCAATATGAGTCCTGTAGAATGGAGACCAAATAGGAAAAACGTATTCAAGATGGGGTCGAACTAGTGAGCAATAAAGAGTTTTGATGGTATTAATATTTTTGAAGTCCGTCGTCACTCTATTGATAAAACCGAGAAGTTTGAGAGATTTGTTTACAATATTACCAATGTGTTCGCAATAGGAGAGTTTTCTATTTAAAGAAATGCCAAGATCTTTTATTGAGGAAACCGTTGAAAGGGAAATATTTTTTAGTTTATAGTTGAATTGTATAGGTTTTTTTCGTCGCGAGAAAGATATTATTTTACATTTGTCAATGTTTAGTTGAAGAAAATTGATATCGCATATAAAATAAAATAAATAAATTACCGTAATTTCAAACCTTAAGGAAACGTACTGAGAATCTTCCTACGTCAATAGAGGGTATTAATAAAATCTATCGAAGTTCTATTCTGCCTCAAGTTTATCTTTAGGTCGCAGCTATAACTTTTCACACTTCATTTCACAATCCAATCTCACGTGTTATTGTGTCTCACCATAAATATTTGATGACAATGTGTTTTAAATATTATGTATAGAATCGATTATCAAATACTTGGAACGTGACAAGATAATATTTTAGAATGTCAATAGCGATGATAATTTATTTATAGAATACTTGCTTTTACACTCCGCATTGCTTGCAGGAAAAAATAGATATGTGATCAATACTTAAAGGTACTGGACAATAGACATTTTTTGTTAAAAGAGTCATTGACACATTTCTGGTCATGCGGCTACAAGAAAATGGTCTTACGAGGTTTTCCTGTAATTTTAATTATTTAATTTCAAAAAGACGTACGACGTTTGATTAGAGATTTTTTTCTCTTGAGGCCCCAAGAGTTTTCAATGTCCTGGATGAACATTCCAAAACGAAAGCTTTTTTCAGAAAGAGTGTACAAGTCTTGATGTTGTCTAAGGGAAGAGACCATTGCAGGAGACTGCTTCGAGATATTGCATAGATGTATATACTTATTTAAAATATATGTATTTTTATGTAATAATATTTTTATTTTATTTTTGCTTTTATTTAATTATGTACGTGCTTCCACTTTCCATTATGTTTAGTCCAACTCGACACGGGTCTTTGGTCTCATAGAGTTTGGGATACTTTTTTTTTGTAATATATATGTTGAGTTTATCTACTGACATTTCTTGGTGGAACTGCATTTAAATTTTAAAAATAAAAATACGTTTATTGTTTTATTCCACTTTTTTCATAAATTTCCACCAGTCCGACGATGTTGGTCACGACGAAACCCGGTCTCTGGTAAAAAATTATAAATAAAAGTGGAATAAAACTATATACGTATTTTTATTATTATAATTAATATGTGTAAATAAAATAAATAAATAAAATAATATTTTTGTTTGTAGAATTTTTCCGATAAAACAATATTTTTTTCAAGATATAAAGTAGCTTGTATCGATTGCCGGCCCTTCAACTATCGCTATAAAAATATGACTATTCTTTTGTCTATGGTGATTTAGTATCGTTATTCTATTGGCAAATCCGAAATTCTACTACAAAATCAAAACGAAAATCAAACCATCCTAAGCATAGACGAAGAAAGTCAATTATAGAATTTAAAAATTCAATTTTTAAATTTGTTCATTTTGACATCCTTTGAATCATTTGAAAAATAAGTATTCTTTTTCACTTCACCCCTCTCCTATTTCCACTCTCTCGCCTTTATGTCGATCGGTCGCTCCGTTGAGACGTGAAGGAGACACAAACAAACACTCTCTCGTATTTTTAATATTATTATAGAATATTGACATATTAATACATGGACGCGCCCTATAGAGTACAATGTTTTAAAAAGTAGTGACACGAAAACGTACCCATAATTTCTAAGTTTTATTATTTATAACAGGACTGCATTCAACGATCGTGCATATGCTACCAGAATTAGAGGATACTAATTTTTAGTATAAAAAAAGGTTTTTATTTTAACGTAAATTAACATTAGTTTTTTGTGGATCCCAATCAGATTTTTTCCTGGAACTTCTAATAATTTCAACTCATTTATTTATTTTCTCTGGATTTTGAGGGATGCAAAAATAATATCAATTAACGTTTTATATTATATTTAATCAATCCTATCAGTGCAGCCTTGTAACTAAGAAAAGCTTTGCTAGGCGTAGTTTGACGTCTACAAAAAAAATTTTTTTTTTTTTTTTTTTTTAATCTTGAACATATAATAATTGTTTTGTTAATCACTCATAAATAAATATTCACAAATAAAAAGTTACACGTTTCATGACACTAGCAAGAACTTTGGTATCAATCTTAAACGTCACGACTAAATAGGCGTTGGACATGACGAAGCGTTTGGGCATGAGTTTAGAGTTATAATTTTTTCGATCCTAACCGACTCAAAGCTTAGCTATGTGTATTAATATGTCAATGGAATGGAAGTATAGATGGATGAATGGATAATATCAAATATACAGGGTGCACTTTACTGGGATTCATTATCCAGATTATTTTTAATCCCACTTCCTGTGTCGAGTATATTAATAATCCATAATGCTACTCTGATACCTTATTTTTTATAAATTAAAAAACATTTTTAATTCCACGAAACTTTCATGGCAATAAGCATGATTTTTAATAAGACTAAATGCCAGTTCTCTTCTCGTAATAAAAAAAAACAGCTATTTACGAAAGTAATCGGGTAAAGGTAAAGGTTAAGGGTAAAGTAAATCGGGTTGTGGTCCCGTGGCTAGCGTCTCGGACTCACAGACCAAAGGTCCGTGGTTCGAATCCCACTCTACCCCAACTTGATTCCATTTTCTAATAGTGAGTTATTTACAACTCGTTGGAAATGGCCCTCAAAATTAAATATTTGGGTAAATCATAAGAACGCAAATATTTCTTTTACTTTTAAAAAAAAAAAAAAAAAAATATTTTGAGATATGACACTTTTGTGTACTTATCAACTCTGTGTTACAAAAAGATTCGATCAAGGTAATTATTACATTTTCTGGTACTTGATTTAAAAACTAATTAACTTATTATGTTTATGTAAAATTAATAAATAACCAAAAAAAATATCTGTTATTTAAGACTTGACCATATACAGATGTGAGAAATAAAACAATTATCCTAAACGAATGTTTTCGATTTAAAGGTTATCTCAGGTCTTAAAAAATGAAATCGAGTTTAGGAAAGTCGACCTCGTAGTAATTGGCAAGATTGCCTACCAAGTCCGGGTTCAAATTAAGATTTTATACGAACCACAAGTACTTATAATTACAGTGTGGTAATATTTATAATCTATTGCCAAAATAAGGAAATGTATATTTAAAAAAAAAAACAATTTTAGATTAACAAGGGTGTGTATAATACAGTCAAATTGTTAGTTTTATTTTGTACTTATTAGAAGCATACAAAACAGATTTAGATGTTTAATTTTACATTCCCGCGAAAACGGTTCATTGCATTGGCCACGCCCCCAATGCGTCACAATTCGTTTTTTTTATATTGGAGTTGCTTCATTATTTACCTTGCTTATAATGTACAAGGTTTATATTTCAAGAGTGGATTTTTCTGCAATCAAATTTCTTTAAATTTACCTAAACTGTTGGGATCAGGAGGGATATACTAATGTGGGCCAATCAGGAACTTCTCAGCATTTGCTCATGTGGAGAGGAAATCACTTAAACTCTTCAGGAGAAGCCGGCTTGTTAGCAGTAGTCAACAGGTCTTCCGTTTCACAAGAGGAGTGTTCGGCATTTTGTTCCCTACAATTCAGTTTAGTTTTAAACCTTATTTGTGACCGATTAAATTTAAAGCAAACATTGGCACAAATCTTGACCGATTACCACAATTGTCAAGGTTAAACATGTCACGTTTCGAAAAAAAATATTTTTTAAATTGTCTATGAAAATATTTAACCACAATATCTATATTGATTTTGAAAATACAATGAATTTTTCTTATTACTTAAACATGTCTTTATTGTTCTTTACAGTATGTTAATAAATCTATGCACCCATGGTCTCATAAACTCTCAGCATATCATTCTATGATACACAGACTAATAAACATACCTCTAGATAAAATTGCATACGAAAAAGAATTAAATACAATTAAAATCATAGCCAAAAATAATGGATTTAGAGAAAAGACCATTGATAAAATAATAAACGGAAAAATATATGAAAATAGTAATAACTTAATATATCCTTATATCAAAAATCAATCAATGAACAAGTTCGCTTGCATAGAATTTTCAGGTCCAATTTCAATAAAGATTTCCAATATTTTAAAACAATATGGAATAAACGTAGCTTTCAAAACAAATAATAATAATGGAGCTATTTTAAAAAACTCAAAAGATAAGATAAATATTTTAAAAAACAACGGTATTTACAAACTTGAATGTAACGACTGTAATGCAGTTTACGTGGGACAAACTGGGCGCTCTTTCTTAACTAGATATTCAGAACACATAAGATCCTTTAAAAATAAAAAACAAGATTCTCAATTTGCCAATCATTTAATTGAAAATAATCATAAAATTCATATCTCAAATAAACCAATCCCATTACACGTTGAAAGCAAAGGGCGTAAACTTAATATACTTGAACAATTAGAAATTAATAAATATCTAAATAATCCTTATTTTCAAATAATAAATGAACAAACCAACCTAATATCTTCACCACTATTAAACATATTTAAATAGACTGTTATTCTTCACTTTGTTCCTTTTTGTATACGCTTATATGACGCGTAATTAATAGATGAATCATGTTACAATCACATTGATATATTTGATAAGAAATTCTTAAAAATAGAAATATTGTATGATAATACATTTATGTTTATATAAATTTCCTCGTAATATTTCAATCATGTTTTAAAATTAAAATGAACAGCAACCTGATATTTTTTCGACAACAATTATCTAAATTTACAAAACTATAAGGCTTCATTAATTATCTCACAATACATACTTGTATGTCAATAAATGTTTACTTTGTTATATTTTCCCCGAAATTCAAATACAAATACCTAAATTCCCCATTACCTATTAAACACTTAGCCTCACCCTTAACCATCGGTTTTTCCCTCAATTATGATTAATGTACATGCTATAGTTCGTAAGATTATTTTTATTTTCTACTTAAGTACCTTGAATTATATAACTATATAAGGACATTCAATCCAAATAATCTTCACATTCGTTTGAAAATGCCCTAATAAGGCGAAACAATTGTCACTAAGTTTTTATTTTTATATGTTTATATTTGTAAAAATAAAATAAAGTGTTCAGTAGACTCAAATCAGTGTTTGATTTCTAATTATAAGTTTAAAATGTTAATATTTCCCTATCATCTTCTTCTTCTAGTGCCTTGCCGGGTCCCCCCGACGTTGGCGATCACTACAGCGAAAGCATATGTATTTGTCCTGCGCTAATTTATTATGGATATTTTTATTCTAAATTTTCCTAAAAATTATTGGAAATATTTTTCAAAACTGTCGTTATATATTAAAGATGAAACAGTATACAGTGGTTCATAAAAATGTCTTGAATGTTTATTTTATACCTCTGACTACCCCTAATTCCTTAATACAGTTTCATTACAATAATAGAAACATCATGACGAAAAAGTATTAAGCGTTTGACGGTGAAAAAGTCATTAATCTTATTTTTACTGACGCGTTTCGCTAAAATAATGGACGAATAAAATGAAATCACTTTTCAATTTTGTTTTAGGTGAAAAGCGTATAAATTCCCGCATTTGGGCTTGTTATAGAAAACATTTAGTTGTCCGATGAGTTTTCCTTCCTCACGCCCTCCCACATCCGGCGCGCCATTTGACGAGATATGAAAAATTGTATTCAGTAAATGGTTTTTCCTTCTGATGGCCAAACATGACAGCTCGTTAAATTCACTTCATCAAGTGATAAGGATGGGAAGGCGTGATAATCCATGCTAAATATAGCTGTAGGCGGGAGTTGTAGGTAGAGAGCTTGACCCTTTCAGATCTCATTAATAAAGCTATAATTATTCAACATATAGATTACTGCTCTAAAGTAGTATTTTTTGCCAATAATGGAAATCAAAATATATTATAAGTATTTAAATTTGTTGCAACAGAGGGAAAACATTTTTGAGAAGGGGATGTGGGAGTTTAGGCATTTACAGGCTTTACGACCTGTCATTGGCTGGTTTAAGTAGCAAATTTACACACTAGGTAACACTCACCATTTTGCCTATGTTTTAACATCCTTTTTTCCTCAACTCTTCCATCTGTTGACTTTTGTAAAGTAAAAAAGATGAAACCTTTATCATGTGGGTGAGATTTATCCGGCTGAACCAATTCACCTACTAGGTAACGCCTGAAAACAATGTTCCAATTTTTTATACTTCTTCTTTTACCAGGTAGTTGATTGAACAATGTTTTGAATATGTCGAAATGCTTTCAGACTGGCTAGATAGTGAGTTGTGCTCTTTTACTTCACAAAAATCAACAGATGGAAGAGTTAAGGAAATAAGGATGTTAAAACATAGTCAGAATGGTGAATGTTCCACTGTGTGTAAAGTCGCCACTTAAACCAGCCAATGACAGGCCATAAGCATAAGTTGCAACAAATTTAAATATGAACAACTCCCGAGGGAGAAAATCTAGCCAGCCTGCAAGCATTTGGACATACTCAAAACATTGTTGATATCAGAAGTACTTCAAACAACATCCATGGGAATAGTGCTAATCGTCATCATCATTCACTTTCCGCGCCTAATGGTGCATAGGGCACTGCATGAATAACACCAATCGCAGCGTATCTTGATCATTTTTGTCACGTGAGGGTAAAATGATCAGTCTTACGCTTCAGGTACCAGTTCAGGGGGTATGAAATATTCTAGTGTAAAAACATAAATAAATATTTCATATCAACCAACATACTGATGTTATGGATAAAAAAAACGGATTTAAATACTTTTTTTTTAGTGAGTAGAATATTATTTTATTATAATTTTCTCATTTCAGTTAGAAAAAAATATGTTCTTATATCAACACTCATTGTTTAACTTATTGATATCTATTGATTTCGTCCAGTAGCCTTTATTTCAATTAAAAATAAAATGTTTCCCCACGCACGGACTGAAATGCCTGATTGTGTCGTGAAAGCGTGTAGAAACCGTTTGAATGAATGTAAAATAGATGGTGTAAATTTTTATTGGTAAGTAGGTACCTAGATACTTGTTTATGACTGAATTCTAAAACTTGAAGTAGTTGAATTTCAAGTATAGAATTCTTTTTGCGAATGTCAAACTCTGCTCTTCTTGTCAACAGGGGTGTACTTTGTGTAGGAATACGATTTGCAAAATACATCAATTGTTATTTTAGCATTACCAAACATTCAATCAAAAGAAATATATGAGTAGAAATTAAAAGGTTTTTACGGAAAGAATCCGATTGAGATCTATAATAAACAAATTTTGTTTGAATACTTTTTTATATACTAGTATATTTATTGTTTTTTTTTTTTGTTTTTTACAATAAACATAAAAAGTAAAACAGAGTAAACACAACATTAAGGATGTTAACATAGCAATGAAATACATATAACCAGTAAAAATAGTAAACAAAAAATCCCAAATTCAAATACAATTTTTTTTATGTAAGAAATAATAAAATCCTGCATTTTTTTTAGTATACGAATGCTCGTCAAATTCAACCCTGGTTGGTCAATGAATAAAACATTTACAATCCCATTTTTTTTTTCTACAAATCAAATTGAAGCTATAAGCATGCCCAGCGCAAAGCTCATCATTTTGGAAAAACCGATCGTAAATCTGTCCAGTAGTTATTTGGCCCATCAAAGACACATACGAGCATTGCCTTTTATTCACGGTTTTTCAAGGCCAGACTGCGAAACTTCAGAGGAACATTGCTCATAGTAAGCTTTAAAAAAAATCCAACAAGTCATCTCGAAATCTCCAAATTAAGTAAATTTTAAATTTCTCGGACAAGCATCTTTTACGCAAACTCCTACCCCTACCCCTCCCCTCCCAAAAATGAAATGCAATGAAAACGTATTTGACCAACGAAGCGATACGCACCAGACGCGGACAAGGGAAGCGGCTGGGTAGGAGAGGAGTAGGAGTTTGTGGAGGGACTGCTTGTCTGAAAAATGAAAGATTTACTACATTTTAATTTTTTTTAAAGCTTACCATGAGGAATGTTCTTCTGAAGTTTCACGGTCTGGCCCTGAAAACCCGTATATATATATGGATAAAGACAGAAAAACAGGCAGGTCAATTGTCAAAATAAAAAAAATAAATTTTCTGTGTTATGCAGATCGCCAACATAAACAAAAAAAAATAGAAACGTATTTAGTGATACCAGTAATGAAACAACTAAATTACCGCTTTTTAATTTCGCGTCAATTTTAAAAATTAAATTAACACCTACGTTGAAAGGTTGATGACGTTGATTAAAGCAACTTAAAAATATCTTACGCCCACTTTGGCGGGAACAAAAAAAACAAAATATAATTATTGAAATTAGTTAATGAAATTCTTTGGTTGGAAGTTCAAAGGAATAAGGCGCTAACAAATAAATTTTTTTTTCAGGAGACTAAAATGCATTTGGTCTGCCTCGGGGTCTAATGTTCAGCGCGTTTGCCTACCACGCAAGGTGTCTAGATTAATACCTGACACGGTTAATAAGAAACGCGGTATGACTTTTCTTCGTGAAAACGTATTCTCGCATTTGTTTCTATCGTCTTCGCATGTACGGTGTACAAATATGATAAAAAAATTAAAAAACGGAACAAATACCGACGCAGAAAATTTCATTCTGATATTTCTGAAAAAAAAACCGTTCAGTTTTGGGGTGCGAAAAATAGAACTGTGAAACCTCGGTTTTTTGTTTTTATTTTTATTTAATTTATTTAAAACTTCAGCACAAAAAAAAGTACTTTAGCAGACTTATTGCTAAAAGCAATATCTTCCAGCCAACCAAAAAACAAATCGGCCAAAAAGAAGAGATTGATAAAAATTTAGTACTAAAAAAAACATCAATATTTGACAAAAGATAGGTGAATAAATAAAATTCTTAAAAAAACCTAATTAATTCAAAATAACCGCTGTTTTTTTATTGGAAGATAATGCTAGAATACATTAACTTTAATAAAAAATGACATTATGTTTTACATGTTAAATGATGAGAAATTTGGGATCAGATAATGTGTTTGAAAGGAGAGAGAAAGAAGAACCCAGGAAAAAAAAGAAGAATTAAAATACATATCTAAGAAAAAGAAAAAAAACAGTAAAACTCAAGGAGTTCAGGATTCTTGTAAGAATTTTTATTAGGCATAACAAGTCCGACGTACAGTTGTCTTTTTCGCACAATATTGGGAGGTATCTGCGAGAGAGTGACAGAAAAACCACATACAAATATCTATTCATAAAATTTCTCCGCCACCGCGTTCCCTCTTAATACAAAACTTATTTAAAAAGGCGTATTTACAAATTGTTGTATTTACGTATTTACAATTTGTAGGCCTCGTGGTGTAATGGTCAGCGCTTTTGCCTTCCATGCAAGAGGTCTCGGGTTCGATTGCCGACATGGTTGAAATGAAATATTTATCTTAAAGGGTGTTTTCACACTGAAAATATTTCATAGTCCCTGGACTGGTACCTGAAGCGTAAGACTGATTATCTTACCTTCATGTAACAAAAATGATTAAGATACGCTGCGATTGGTGTACCAATGCAGTGCCCTATGCACCACTAGGTGCGGAAAAGGAATGATGATGACGATGATTTACAAATGTGATCAATATGTAAACACAAATAATCAAGAAACAATGCGGTTGATAATGTGTCGTATGCACCGTTAGGTGGGAAGGCAATAATGGAATCTTATGTCGTTACTAAAGTCATCATTTCTATTTTAAACTTTTCCCCCACGTAACTGTTCGAATTGTCATTTTTTTAACCAGTCAATGAGAGATCAAAAGCCTTGTAAATCCATAGGCTTTCATATCATCCTCTCTTAAATGTACTCAATCTCTGATGTTATGTGTTATTCTGAATAATTTACATTCTAGGGGTTGAAAAACAGTCATTGTCAGAACAAATTTGAACAAACTCAAAATATTGTTGATTATTTTATAATTAACCGAATCCTTCATTTGAAATGAAAGCAGAGTGAACGCGGTTGAAATGCGATCTTTTAGACGAAGGAGTAGAAAATCAATGTATGTCAGGGTTACGAATGATGAAATCAGGCGAGAGTGTAATTCTGAGTCAAGTATAATTGATAAAATTTAGAAAGGATCTCTAAGATGGTTTGGTCACGTGGAATGAATAGATGATGAAAAAATGGTAAAACAAGTATTTATGGCAAAAATGAGCGGTAACGTGAGACGAGGTCGACCAAGGAAGACGTGGCATGATCAAATAAACCAAAATCTTAAGTCTGGTCATGTCAAAAGCAGACAGAACCGAAGACAAGATATGTGACAAGATGTATGAATGTGGAAGAAGCTAGAAATATATGCCAGAATAGACGTGTGTGGCGGTCCATTCTCTCTGCCTACCCCTGCGGGGAAATGGCGTGATGGTAGTTGTAGTAGTTACATTTGGATTTAATGTGTTATTTTTTAACATTGGATTCATCCGCGAAAGTCAGAACTGTTAACTTACTTCATAAAAATTAACAGATGGAACAATTTAACAAATACGGATGTTCAAGCATAGGCAGAATAGTGAATTTTACTTGAGTGAAAAGTGGGTTAAAAAAATCCGTAAATAACCAAAATTTCTAAAGCCATCATACTAAACTTTTTTTACACTTTCAATTTAATATGATTGATGAAATTTCTGAAGCGAGGCATTATTCAAATTTTAAATAAGTTGTCAACCAGATATTATATAAAATTTATCAAAATATTTTCCTTCAGTTAATATTATTCAGTGTCTTAGAAATCTTATCACGAATATAGATTTTAGTTACCTTGAAATAACAAAATAAACGTAATTTCATAATACGGATGTGAAGGTTTTTTTTCAAAATTTCTTGAATATTTAAAAAAGCAATTTTAAACCAATACAGTTTGGCAAATACCATAACCTGTAAAATAGGTAAGGCTGACCTTGTCCTGGTGGATGGAGAATACAGTGTGTAAAGTAGAACCAAAAGCCTGGACGAGTGTTTTCTACACAATGGCTACTGTACAAAAAAAAACAGAATACCCAAAATAAAACAAAATTTTGTTTTGTTTAAATATGACACGGAATTTGTAATAAAAAACCGCTCTCACGATATTGGTATTATTTTTTTAATGTTGGTGTATATAATATAAACGTGTTAATTTTCAGCGGAGTTGGTTGATGTAAACGGTGTAAACAAGTCGATTTTTGGTGTGTTCCGCGAATTTCGATTAATTTTTTGCAAAAAGATCAACGCAAATCTGTCTCAAAAGGATGCCTTCTATCGACGTTACCGCCATTTAGCGCATAAATGCGGGTGATGAGACGTCGGTGTATAAATATGACGTAGAAACAAGTCGACAATCTTCAGAGTTGCGCTTGGCAACTGAGCTAAAACCCAAAAAACCACGCCAAAGTAGCTCACAAATTAAGGATGTTGACTGTTGTTTTCGATTATCATGGTGTTGTGCTTTCTTCAGACGGTCAATAAGGAATATTGTTTACGCGTACTAAAGCATTTGAGGGAGAAAATTCGTCGAAAAGGGTCAAATATACGAAAATATAACTCTTAGTTTTTGCGTCACAATAAGGCGGCGTTTCACACATCCTTGTACGCGATCGATTATTTGGCAAAAAACATCGTAAACGTCTTTCCCTATGCACCGTATTTACCTGATTTGGCTCCGTGTGACATTTCCTGTTCCTTTAACACAAATTATTACTTTGCGGAAAGCATTTTTACTCAATGAGGGGATAAAACGGATGCTTAAAGAGGACAGCTTCTCAGAGGAAGCTTAAAGCCATTCCGAAATCGGCCTACGAGAAGTGCTATGAGTATTGAAAAAAACGTTGGCATATGAGTATTTCCTCTTATAATTATTACTTTGAAATGGATATAATAAATATTGATGAATGTATGCTGAGCTAAAGCTGTTTTTTTTTACAAATTCCGGATCATATTTGAACATAAGATAAAAAGAGAAATTTTTGTACAAATTCATCATGATCATCATCATTCCCCTTCCGTACCTAATGGTGCACAGGGCACTGCATTGGTACATTAATCGCAGCGTATCTTGATATTTTTTGTTACATGTAGGTAAGATGATCAGCTTTACGCTTCAGGTACCAGTCAAGGGACTATGAAATATTTTTATTGTAAAAACACCCTTTTAAATAAATAATTCATATCAACCACGCCGGGAATCGAACTCGAGACCTCCTACAAGGTGGGCAAACGCGCTGACAAAATTTGTACAAATTAATTTATTTAAATACTAGTCTTCAATGGGAAAAGGGAATATAGAGAGAGGAAAGGAAGAGATATTAAGGAACAGAAAGGAGATGTAGAAACATTCTAAACTGATCAATATACTCTACGATTGAGTGACCTGTGCACCATTAGATGCGAAAAAAGGGTGATGATTAAGATATGCTGTTTTTTAACCAAGGTGCCGTTCATACCCCTTTAAATAAAATGCCTAGAAACAGAAACACCCAACGTTGGGGGGGTGTATGTTTTTATTTGACAAGTAACGTGTAGGAATTTTTAATAATATTATGTATTTTTAGAACGCAGTGTTTTTTAACGTTTGGGTCGCGACCCTCAGGGGTGGTCGCAACGCCTTTTTGGGTGGTTGCAAACGCAAGCGTGGGTTTTAAGTTCTTATTTTAATGATAACGCTGAACCTGATTATTTTTTTAACAATTTATCGAATCGTGGTTCTATTTTTGAGACGCAAAAATATCCAAATAATTTCCTAATTGGAGTTTATTTCCCTTTTTGGGTTTTGTCTCTAACATTTATGAGAACGTTAGTTGAATACGTAAGATGTGGCGAATCTCACTTTTAATTTTGGCGACCTTCGTGGTGTAATAGATATACTTTCATAATTTTAAGAAGTAAATTAACTTTGTTTTATGAACCACTTTATTCGTTTTTACAACCGATGTTTAAAAATTAACCACTATTTTAATTTTTTAAATTGGACCGGAACATTTCGTTCAAATATTTAAACTAATAAACTAAATAATTTGGAAATTTTAGAAATAAAAAAGCAGTCAAACAAAATTCAAATAAAATCAATAATTGGGGCAGAGTTTTATTTTTTATATCTTTCCTATTAATTCTAAGCCTACTTAAACACAATTCTAACTCCCCTAACTTACCCCGCTTTACAACTTTACCTCGTCCCCATTCCATCTCGACAATCACTCATTTGATCACTGTTTCTTATATATATTATGTTTGTTTAGTGGTTTGATAACTCCAAAGAGGAAGGTTATTTAAATAAAAAAAGAGGTTGATAAAACAGTTGTTTTATTTTACATAAATATAATGCATTACAATATAACGATGATACACAAAGTTGTACAATCATCAAAAATATAATATGTAAGACGATTGCCTGAATGGTTCCGGCCTCAATTATGAACGCTATCTTCATCTATATATTGAGACTGTATACTTAACTTTTGTGCTATCAATATCTTACATCGGTATGTTCTATCTACTTGCCATATCGACATCATATGATCGAAACAAACCAATAAATGACCGCAAAAATTAGTCCGCGTTCCTGACGTCATTAACATTAAAAAAAAATCTCGTTTATATTTAAAATAGGCTTCTGTTATAGGAAGTGTCCACTTCAAAGCAATTATAAACTACAATCAATCCCAATGCAAGCAAAAAATCTCGCTTGAATATGATTTTTATATGACTTTTAACCATTGCCAAAACGATATGCTTAACGATCGTCTGCATATATCTACTGAACGATGACAAAGCCGACTGTCGATACGTTCTCCCAGAAAGATAGTAAAACAGATGGGAAAATATAATAACTAAATTTATTGTGTTAGTTGTAACTTTCGAACGCCTAGATACTTTTGTATATTAATAGGACAGAACCTAGCGATATTATGTTTTGCAAATAGGCGATCTTTTTATTAAACTGACAGGTATGTCGGAATTTAATTCGATTTTAAAACTAACTTATTTCTCTCTCATATTTTTAATAGGTATTTTAAAAAAAAGTGCCAACCTCAAAACGATTAAAAATTTAAATAAATCATAATTAAAGGAAAAATTGTTCGGCGGAGCAAAATTTTTCACCCTTTTAATGCACGTAAAACGTATCGAGGGGTTCTAGACCCGTCGGTATAAACCGATGTACTTATATCAAAACTTGATGGTGGGGGGGATCGGTAGTATATCTATGTAGTCGGTCGGGAGAACTTTATCTTTAATTATGACATCATACTGAAGCTATGTCATTTTAGAGCGTATATATGTGTACCGTGACGTACGCTTCCCTCGTTTCATATCGATGTAACTACCCAAAACTTGACGGTAGGGGGTCGGTATTGTATCTTTGTAATCGCTAAAGAGAATTCATTTTCAACTATACCGTCAAGGGGAAGGTATGACGTCTATTAGAGAATCTATAGTTTATGTTTTAAAAAAAACGCCTAATAGATGGAAACATATAACGATTTTGACAGACTGTAAATCATGTATTCATGCGATTGCGGATGGTAATTCGGTGAACCCAATTGTCATTAGTATACGAACTGATATCCAGATATTAAACAATCGATCGCAAAATGTGTACATTGGCTGGATTCGAGGACACTGCGGAATAATTGGCAATGAAAGAGCTGACGAAAAGGCTCGGGAAGCAACTCTCAAAAAAACAGTTCCTGATTTTGCTGACTTTCCAATAAGTTTTGCTAAGAGAAAAATAAGAAGCAAAACTTTACAGCTCTGGAAAGATCGCTATTTAGCAGAACCCACAAGAAAGATAACAAAAATGTTTTTTTCTATTTATTTACCGTGCTTTTTAATTCAGGAAACTGCAGCGTGCAGGATACGAACTTACACAAATCCTGACAGAATATGGCGAATTTATGAGCTATTGACACAGATTCAAAATATCTGAGATCAACACTTGCCCATGCAATGATGTTACTCTCCAAGATGTCTCCCATCTATTGATGCATTGCCCCTTTTTTAGTCTGCAGAGAATGCAACTGGAGGCGCGATGCAGAAGTCCAAATGAGGGTTTACACGATGTTCATGTAATAACTAGTCATAAGGACTTGTCAAGAGAGGTAACATTATACATGACAAATATAGTAAAGGCAATGAAAGGTATCAATGATAGCAGGACACCAAATGCCGAACACTCTTTAAGTGGATCGGAAGATCAGTTGACGAATTACAACGGTCCACCTTATCCTGACGAGTTTTCTGTGGTTTCTTCGTCACTAGAGCAAATGCGGAGAAGCTCCTGAAACAGGTCACAGCCGAAACATTCCACCGATCCTTACATAAAATAACTAAACAAAATTTTTCATTGGAGTAAATTTAATATATAAGTAAACAAATAAATAACTATCGCTTTGAATTAAATATAATCCTTGTACATCACAAGCAAGGTAAAAAAATAATGCAACTCACATATTAAAAAGAAAGAAAAAAGGTATGACGTCTTTATCTTCCCATCATAATCGAGGCCCAGGTCATATTTTCGGTGAGATAAGAGAAATTAAATGTCATTTTTCTAAAATCTGGATGTTCTGAGCTGTAATTTATAATTGATATAAGGCCACTTGGCTTGTTGTGGTGCAAAATAAATCAATGCATTCCCTTTCAATACATTTTCTAGCTCTGGAATATATTTTTTTTCATATAGAAGACGTACATCTTACGAATTAAGATGCACGCCGTATAAATCTTATGGATCTTACTGTAGACGGCCTTCTGCACGCGCTTATTAATAATGTGGTCTCAAAAGAAAGAAAATTCATACGTAATCGATGAAATCACTGAAATATGAGTAGTTTTATAAAATTAATGTCCGGGTACTCACTCACAGATGTTTATCACGTCGAATAAAAGTCCTAAACCAACACTTATCAATAAGATCGGTTATCGGTTCGGTAATTACCGACAAGTTCGGGGCCATCGCGATTGAGCTGCTGCTGGGGGGTCGCCGGATTTTTTTTCATAAAGGGGTCGCGTATTTAAAAAGGTTGAAAAACACTGATCTAATGTAATGCTACAAGTAGAATGCTTCAATACGTACAAGTAGGTGGAAGGGTTGAGATGATTTTATAGAAGATTTTCCATCAAATTACATCTTCTTTTCTGTGACGCGTCTTGCCTGTCAGCTTGGATCATTTGTTGAATACAAAAACGATATAATTTCTATTGTGCGATATTATTAATCGGTATTCAAAACACGTGAGATCGTCTCCTTAGGGGTTTAAGCATTCTACACGAGGCGGGAACAAGCTGAGGAACATAATTTTATAATTGCCTATGTAGAAGTGCATTTATTCTATTCCGTATTTATAAAGTCGGCGAAAAATGACATTTCTGTAAGAAACAAAGGTCATTATCGAAATTATTATACAGTTGTCTTAATAGTGTAATGGAGATCGGTATTTATTAACAAAACAGAAGAAATCTAATTATAAGAGTAACTATCCATACATTGACAACATTTTGAGTCTCTAATTTGTTTAATTTAAATTTATGTATTTATAAATATCTACGTTGCAAAATATCACATCGTAATTCAGATTATATTTGGTGTTATTTTATTTTATCTTATTCTTGTAAATTGTATTAAAATTAGTTTATTTCAATTTATTTTTTATTATTTTATTTTATTTTATTATATTATATTATATTAAATTATATTATTTTATACTATATTTTATTTAATTTTATTTTTATTTTATTTTATTTTATTTTATTTTATTTTATTTTATTTTATTTTATTTTATTTTATTTTATTTTATTTTATTTTATTTTATTTTATTTTATTTTATTTTATTTTATTTTATTTTATTTTATTTTATTTTATTTTATTTTATTTTATTTTATTTTATTTTATTTTATTTTATTTTATTTTATTTTATTTTATTTTATTTTATTTTATTTTATTTTATTTTATTTTATTTTATTTTATTTTATTTTATTTTATTTTATTTTATTTTATTTTATTTTATTTTATTTTATTTTATTTTGTTTTATTTTATTTTATTTTATTTTATTTTGTTTTTGTCCTAGCTTTAATTTTATTTAGTTGAATTTTATTTTATTAGTACCTGTATTTATAAGTAAAGTAAACCTTGAGAAAGAAGCTTGTTTGGCTTTGAAACCGGTGGGTAAAAAGAAATTAGCTGGTTAAAAACAAAGTTGTTTTATTTGTTTTACTAAAATGAATAACTGCAAAGTTAGAGCTTCAAATATAAAATTAATACTTTTTAATATTCATAATTTTAATTCCTGGAATAACTTCACTTTAACTCACTGTTACTGGAATTTTCACCATCTTGAAATGTCATCTTAACATTTAGATGTGCTCAAAATACTGTGAATTACATAGCGTCCATAGATATGTAACAAACATAACTTGACGTATTATTTTTTAAAGTAAATCTTATGTTTTATAAGAATTTTGTGAAAGTTCCAACTGCTAACCGATAATTTTTTTGTCGTACCACAATTTAATATGTATAATTTTTTAATTATTTTTAAAATAAAACTTTTTTTTCCCCTTATCTAAAAAAAACCCTGCTGCTCTAAGTTTTACTGATTAATTTGTTTATTTTTTGTTTAAATTGTCATAGGACACTGTGAACAATATTCTGTGTTTACTATATTAGTTTTATATCACCCGTCGATGAAAGGAGTTCACTTACGAAACTATAGTAGTGTTTTTGTAAAATGATAAAATTGTGTAACACTAATAACAATGCTTGATTTTCAGAATAATTTATAATGAAGTGTTACGAAGTGAATGCCGATTCAATTTAAAATATTGTATAATTTTTATTTAGAAACTTCGCTGGTCTGTTTTTAAACCGTATTGTTTTTACGTTATTATATGATTGTCGACTGTTTGTTTCTGTAAAATAAATAAATAATTAATTGACATTTTCACCCAATCTTTTCATCTATAAATGATTGCTAAAAGAATCATCATTAGGTAAATAAAAATAATGAGAAAAATGTTTTTTATAAGCTCATCATAATAACGCCATTTTCTTCAATTCCTTATTAAATTCGCAATAATCCTATTATCTGGCTTAAAAGAGATTTGAAAGCCATTATCTTTATATAAAGACACGTGTTTTAATGTATTATAATGATCTCAGATTGTTATAAAATTATTTTCAGCTGCTTCCATGTTCTAACAATAACAAGCGAGAGGTAAAAAAAACACAATAATTGCTTAGACAAATCAAATTAAAAAATAAGCAAAAATAAAATATTTTCTTGTAATACTCGTTATTTACAGATAAAAACGAGATCCTAAGAGGTTTATTATATATACAGTATTGTGCAAATTAATGAAATAAAATTCCTTGTAATTATAAAATAGGCTTTTTATTAATATTTTGAGAACAGGTGACGTACAATCATAAAATATTTTCTATTTAATAGATGTATGTATTAATGAACTAAAAGAGATGAAACCTCAAATGATGAAGCTAAGATTATATATTTTTTTCCTTTCTAGAAAACAAGTACCTGGAAATATGTTTAGCTTTTATACTATGTCCTAGTGCGCGTACGCAGTGAACAGACCACCAAATGATAGATTTTCTTCCTTTCAAATCTAGACTATAAATAGAGGGGTTATTTTATTCGGGGAACGTGTCGTAATAAGAGGAAAATATCTTGGGCATGTACTGAATTGTGCGAATTAATGGAATAAAATTTCTTGTCATCATAAAATACGTTTTTAATTAATATTTTGAGTTACAGGTGACGTACAATCATATATATGTATTTTTTAAATAGGATGTATGTTCTCCTTTTGATTTTATTACAGCCTGAACAGGTTTTGGCATGGAATTAATTAAATTTCGGCAATTTTTTTTTATCTCGATCTGTCATCTCGAAACCACATCTGAATAACTGCTTCTATCATCTTTATCTTGGCGGTGCAGTCCAATTGTTGTATACTAGATTCACAAATCTCCAATATTGAAATACTTAAGCATAAACTTCAATACGTGACAAGTAGCTGAGTTCTGTTGAAATACAGCCCCACCATTAGGACAACATTTACTCAATACTGTACTCAAGTGCTGCTCCAATAGAGCTTTATACTTTATTTTATCATTTCTTCTATTGGTATCAAAGATCCAAAACATCTTCTTCACAGGATATTTCACCGTTTGGTCAATATGAGCCACAGTAAGTTTTATCTGCACAATATCCCTAAACGAGAAAGTGTGACTCATCTGAAAACTTCACCTTTCTCCAGTCTTATACGGTCCATTTTGTATATTTTCTAACCCAAATGAGCCTTTCCTTCATCATACGTGCCGTCAAGAGTTTTTTTCTTCTGTGGTTAAATTGCTTTTCTTCCAGATTAAATGAGTCTTCTTCGTACTTTTGAGTCATATATCATTGCCTCGGTGGCTACCAAATTTTGTTGAAGTTCGTAATTTGTTTTTCTGGGGTTTAACTTACTATTTCTGATTAAAGATATTTCATCTCGGACACTATTTTTCCCGTTTCTTCTACATTTTCCAATTCTATTTGCTTCTGATCTCGTTTCTTTTTTCTGCTTAATAATTTTGCTGACTGCTCCTTGACTCTCCTAACATTCATTGGCAATCTCCTTCTGAGATATTGATGTATATTCACTTAAGGTTATACTCTTTTTTTTTTCCTCAGCGTGCTATCCATGATTTAAACCAACTCAAAAACTAAATATAAATAAAATTAAGTTAGTCCTTTAATAAAAAAATGTAAAAAAAATACAAAAAATAGTAAAGCAACAAACACCAATATGAGCTCTTAAAGGATTAATGAACTATAAGTCATAATTTTTGGCACTTAATAACTGTCAAATTGACATTTGAGTCTTGCTATACGTAAACAATGTCAAAAATTACTCTTATATCATTAATTAGCACAATACTGTAAGTACTAGTAAAATTATGATCTTTTTGAGAATAACATAATTACTGTGAAAAATATAATATTATATGACAATATTTTGAGCAACCACATAAATATTAAAATCTGAAGGTTTTATTGAGAACCTTCTTAAGTTTTTCATTGAAAATCTAATTGGTTTTATTTATCAAGTCACTCTTTAAATAGTCAACTTATACTAATGGACATGATTGAGGGACAACGTGGACCTGGCAGAGAGCAAACGTGTTAGCTGCGCAACATAAAAGTCTGGACCGGAATGAGAGGTGTGGAAGGGTTGTTTTGGCCAGCACACGACAGAGAGCCCTTTTTAGAAGTGATTGCCAACGCCGCCGTCGAGGACATCTGATAAGGCAAAAAAAGAGAGAAAGAAGAAGTCATTTTTTTGTCAATGTTATTTGACTTGTATTTAAAATAACCCATGTAAATATTTACAATATTATTAATTTATTTATATCTTCAAGTACCAAAAAAAAAAATACTTAAGGGGGACTCACAGCTCACAACTGAAAGCAGTATCTTTAAGCCAACCAAAAAACAGCCTGTTCAAAAAAAGAATTGGTCAAAATTAGTTCTCAGAAAGAAATGTTTTTTTTTAAATCTATGAAAACACATTATTCATTCAAAATAACAGCTGGAACATATTAACTTAAATAATAAAACTGTTAGATTACCTATGTTAAGTTTAACACATTAAATGATAAGAAATATGGGATCAGATAATGAGTTTGGAAGGAGACAAGAAGAAATAAAAAATACATAAAATAAAAATTAAAGGAGGTTAGGGTTCTAAGGATACACAAAAGGGAAATATCACATACTCGCTAAAAATATATGAAATGGATAGTATTTTCAAAATCAATCTGAATTTTGTGCAGGAATCATTTCATACATAACTTTGAAAAAGAAATTATAAAAAAAATAAATGTCCCTAGAAAAACGCAATGTGATCATTGGCCTTGATCATTGTGACGTCAAGGTTCGTGATGATCTTCCATAAAAAAAATTACGGTTACAAATAAAGTTCAAAATTGACACGAACCGTGACGTATTAGGGGCGTGGCCAATGCAACGACCGTTTTCACGGGTATTTAAAGTTATAAATTTAAAAATATTTTTTTATGCTACTAATAAGTAGCAAAAAATATTTTTTTATGCTACTAATAAAAAGCAAACAATATTTTTTTATTCGACAGTATTTCATAGACCCTTATTATTTAAAAATAGTAAAATAAAAAACTGTGAAAATTTTCCTATTGTGCTTAAGACGTTTCTTAAAAGTTACCAGGGCCCCGATTGCAATGGGAAGTGAATATTTATCTTAAATTTCATCAACAAAGTAAAATTAAGTTTTCTGAATGAAAAGCAGAATGTGCATATATTTTTTTCTTTTAAACGTGTTCAATTATAGGTTACCGATGAAGATAATTTAAAAGTTCCTGCAAGTATACGCATATTCCTACACAAATATCGATTTTTTTTATAGACTGTAGAAGATAACTCTGTTAACTTTCTATTGTAATCGGGGCCAGGGTAGAACAGGTAGCTCATTCCAAAGACTAGCACTATGAACAGAAAAGCAATTACTGCTAAAGATTGATGTGATATTATTTAAAAAACAAACAAATATAACATTGCACATACATAAGTTAATAACAGAGACATAGTTTATAGTGATGCAATCAGGAACAACCTATATATGTGAACTTTCCATGACTCGCTAGAAAATCCGTGTTGAGTACGTGCATTCACCCATACATACATATAATTATATTTATGCACACTTTTACATACTATATTTTATACATCTATAATGTTTAGTAATATTGTTGTTAAATATATTTTGACACATTTATACATATTAAGTGGAGTAATCTGCCGGTCGAAAACTAATTATATTTATGTAATCTAAAATTATTTTTTTAAATAAATACCTTCAATAATTTTCATCTTATGCATGTTTACTAAAAAAAATATCGTGTGATTTTGAAAAAAACGCGTTTTAAAATGGCTAAATCGAATGATTTCTTTACTTTTTATGAGACTACAGCGTTTACAGACGACGTATTGTCGGCCGTGGATGTTCACAACCGCAACAACCCAATTAATGTCGTGTTAAGAAGACTCTCAGAAAGCATCAGTAATTCTCACACAAACAAAAGACATAACCCTAACAATACAACACATACAAATAATATAATTACTAGATCCTCAACACCAAGACAACTTAAACAAATACACACTAAAACCACTTTCCGAAATAAAGGGTTTTTGAGAATTATGCAATTATAATATATATATCCTACTTCCACAGTCCATTAAAATTATTAGTAACGAGAAAATGTTCAAAAAAGCAGTAAAAAAATGGATATTGGAGCTGGGATTGTCTCATTCTCCCAATCCAATATTAAATCAACTGCTTTACAAATGTATAGTTAATGATATGTTTTTATTAATTTATTGGGCGTTTTTAAACATTAATAATATAGGTATACATAAATGAAATATTAACATAAATACGTTGTGTATTAAACTATTTGAACATTTTGTTAATTTTTCTATGTACATTACATTAAGTCTTTCTTGTATATTTTCAAATGTAAAAATATTTTTTAAAATTATATTGTTAAGTGTCCTCGGCACGGATAACCCTAGTAAGGTCATATTATTTTTATTTTTAATCATTGTTTAGAATATGGAAAAAAAATCAAATATGACCCAGCTACCATACCGCCTTCGCTTTATTATTAGAGTTGTCACATGTGGTTGGTCCATCCGTTGTCTTATTATCCGCATCAAACTCCGGTGACAATTATTATCGAGCGGAGGCGATACGGTTGGCTTGGCTTTGTACTGCGGATGCCTCCTGAGAGCCTTAACCACGCTTGCCTTCTTTACAAGGCATCAGGATCTCAACGTCCTGGACGTCCGTTCCTGACTGTTTGCCGGCAGTTCATGTCAGAGCTGGCAGCCGACAGAGATGCCTGGAGGATCTTTGTGAAGACCAGATGTTCCAACTGGGGAGCGGACATGGAACGACGATAATCATGTATAAAATACAAATAATTAATTTCAAATAACAGGTGTTTCTCAGTGGGCAAATAAAGAATGCTGTTTAATGCGGCGCCTGCTAATCCTAGCTTTTTTAAAGCTCTATTTACTGTTACGAGAAAATACTTGATACGACAATAATAATAATCCAAGTAAATAATTTATGGAAAATAAAAAAGTGTTTTGTAACACAAGGCACGTTCTCATATTTCACTTGAGAATAAATTAAACTGTTGTATCGTGTTTTGTCTTTAATGTAGGTAAATTATTCCTCACACTGAGAACAAAATACCCAAGAAAGATATATAGAACTTATTGCTGAACACAATATGGGCATATTTCTTATTAAACATTTTTTATTCCACACAATCCATCGTTAATTTACGTAGAACAACTTCACTTATTTTTTTAGGGTTAGAAGGATATTGTATACGTATATCACTAATACAATATACACTGGAACCATTTTTTACACCGCACCGTATAAAAAAAGTAAACTTCAAAAAGAACAATGCTGGAGTAGGAGTCCTTGTATTAAATTCAATTCGGTTTATTTGAAATAAAATTGTTTACAATTAATTGTATGATAAGTTTAAAAAAATATAAAATTATATAAAAATTCGTTCAACTTTTGGACCGTTTAATTTCGAAACCGAGTAAAAACACCGAGTAAAACTAGATTCCAGTCAATGTGTTTCTTTTTTAATGAAACCGTGTGTGTTGGATTTGTTCCGACGTTTCGGCTACCATTGCAGGAGCCACATTCAGGGTAAACTGAGTCTCACTCAGTTTACCCTGAAGATGGCTCCTTCAATGGAAGCCAAAACCCGGTTTCATCCAAAAAATAAATATATTGATAACAGTGACCGTGAAAACCTTCGCACCTCATTATATTCCACTGTATATCACTACAACATTTATTGCTGATATATGTCTTATTCGCCCATACCAATATTGAATCAACTGCTCCACAAGTGCATAGTTTATGTTTGGTTTTTGTTATTTTCATTGTGTGTTTTGTAATATAAATAATATAGATGTACATAAATACCTTGTTTTTTTAAGTCAGTCTTCTATGTTTATTCTCAAATGTAATTTTAAAAAAGTGTATTGTTAAGTGTCCTCGGCACGGGAAACCCCAGTGAGGTCACATTATTTTTATTATTGATTATAGTTTGTAAGCCAAAAATATGAATAAATAAATAAATATCAATGATATTTATAATTTAGTTGGTGTTTTTGTTTTTACGAGACATTCCGGGGTTTCTCCGTGTTCAACTTTATTGAGATTCCCCGGTCACCATAAAGTCGCGTTGTTTGGATGTTTTGTGATTCATTCGGAACAAAGTGAAGAATATGCAGCAACAGCAGCTTTAAAGAGATATTTTCGATCTTTGGTTTGATCCAGTCCGAACATAAAAATTTGCTGTGAAATAAATAGGTCGCGAAACTGATATTTCGCCTTAAATATTTTAACCAACACCCCGACAACATGACTGATACTGATTTGCATTGAGTTTGGAAGGCATTGGTTGCAGATGCTTATGAAGACTCCTAGTCGTATAATGATACTTCCATGAGATTGATTTTTGTTTTACCCTTTGTAAATAACCTTGTTTAATAAATATTACATATGTAGATACATCAACTACCTAACGCATTACAACAGAGATGAAGAACATTTAACAAAATGGAATATAAAAGTCTAGACAGCTACAAGGCTTATGGCATGTCATTGTAGTTTACTGTATTTAAACGTCTATTTCCATCATGTTATTTTCAAACCCAGATTTTTTGCGAATAAATTATTTGTTCAAAACAAAAATATTTACTAACACTTTAAATTTTCATAAAAAAAAGGAAAAATATGTTTTTATTATATGACTTGGATTAGAATAGATTTTTAGCAAGGTCGGCATCAAATGTTGGTATGAAAGCTGGTTTTACACCGCATTATTTTACTGTTCCTGGCCTGGCGTCTAAAGCGTAAGGCTGATCACCTTACTTTTATTAATTTATTTGCTAAGGCTCACAAACAATACATAAAATATTGGTACAAGAATTATAATTAGGTAAAACATTCTAATTTCTTAGCGGAAATTCAACGTAATTTATATGTATTTTTTTAAAATCAATGACAGGTTAACGCTTTCAACCGCTAACCAGTTTTATCGCTCTCGCGACATCTTTAAAATGGTATAGTTTTTAAAAAGTATAACTTTATGTGTATTGTTTTATGCAAAAAAGCCACGCCTACATCAAACTAAGATAACTTATATTTGATCAGGCGCATTTGTCAAAAATAGTATTATTAATCATAAGCTTGGTTGTTAAGTTTGATAAATAAAATTACTTAATCGATCTTAAAAAAGGCGATTTATTTTTTATATTTACAATTTTTTAATAGTACGATAATTTAATAAAAATGTGGGATAACACATATTTATAAAACACCTTAAATACTATTAACTTTAAAATAACAATAACGCAAAAATGTTTTATATAATTTTACTTTCCAGAAAAAAAAAAGGTATAAATCTGTATTTTTTCACATTAAACTTATCAATAGTATCATAGAATTAAGAATAGTCCAGAAGGAGCGTAGAATGATATTTGAATACATCGGAATGTGTCTAATAATTCCCTCACTATGCCTCACTTTCGCCGCGCGCATTCGTGATGCCGCCGCGTAATGTTGCACGATGTTAAATATAATTATAACACAAATGTAAGGTAAAAAAAAGCAATCCGTTAATTTCTCTAAATTTTTTTGTATGCCCGCGGAAATATTGATTGACACAACAGAGTAGATAAGTAAAGGGTCATTTACTAAGAGTAATTGAATAAATGAACTTTTAACTTAAAATATAAAACAAATTTTATTTAATATAAAACGATTTTTTTTATCATGTTAAATAATATTGGATGTTTTAAAGATAATGTCGGTTTAATGTCCACGATAGAGTTGTTTAATCTGAGATCCAATTTTCATTAGTTCTTTCATTAGATGAGCAAAGTATGATAAAAAAAATACTACCCTGGCAATACTAACGAAATGTTCATTTTGTTTCTTCGACAATCTGACAGATGGAAAAAAAAACAATTTTTAAGTAATGCATATGTTACATACACATTCATTTTCCAATTACACATGAAATGTGATTGCATCCTGTTTCTTTAAGATCCTAACAGTATTTCTACATTTTAAAAGGACACAACACGGCATAGTTGAATTCAAATCAGGAGTTGCGTACTAAGCGACGTCTACAAAGAAACAAATGGGTCAAAACGTAAACCAACTTAATTATGAGTAGTTTAGTCGCCTACTGTTTAATGTGCGTATGCGGTTTCTGGACTATTTTTAATTCTATAAATAGTATATATTTTATCGGGATAAAAATTTTAGGCATTTTTTTATAAATAGAAGTTTCATGTTCTAAACCAGATGTTAAAAATACCTTGATATTTAAAGTTAGCTTTCGTTTGTAATAAACAAAATGTTTCAGGAATTCTCCAGATAACCGTCTTTTGCAGGGTTAATATATTTTTTCTACATTGTTATCATATTAGCAACACATTTATCTTAATTCGCAACAATTCGCTAAGCATCTTGAAGCAGTGTTTTTAGTTTTTAGTCTAGTTACATGATTTCAAACAAATCGAACTATTTTTTCATAGCAAGAATATCACTTTTGGATAATGATTCTATCACTGAATCATTTTTTTCCCAGTTTGTAACTTGACACGTTTTTTCATTACACCATTCATGTAGGCTGTGAAATTTAAGTATTTGGAGAGGGCATATTTTTCTAATCAAATCATTGCAGACGAGCACTGGATTTATAAACTCATAACCTGCCTTTGGCAGTTTTACGCGATCACTTCACACAATGTGTATCATTCACTGTAATAAAGATCTTGGAACATGCAAATTTTAGTAAAAATTTATTTCGGTATGCCTTAATGACAGTAGCTAAAAATACCGACACGCCGGTTGTCAGTTAAACTGTAAAAAATGTCTCTCCTTCTACTCGAAACAAATATATTTGCATAATGGCTGTAACGAACTAGCAAAATATCAAAATTTACTTAGCAATAATTATTCCACGACTGACAAAAAATGACTTCTTTAATGTGGAATGAAGCGTATGTTGTACAACCACCCAAATCGTATTACATCGGAAATTTATATCGGGTACATGCGCTGGAAAATAAACACTTGTATTTAGGTGACGTATTTCAAATGAAATTTTAAGCATGTTTTTTATGGAACAATTGAATGTTTACATAAGTTGTGTCCGTTTTATTCCAAATAAAGAAAACAAGAAGAAAAATTACATCAAATTAGTCAATGACGTATTTTTCTTATTTGTCTCCTTTATTGATTGAATGCGAAAAGAAAAAGGTGTCAAAAATGCTCACTTTCTTCTATTTTACATTCCGTTTTGAAGATTTGTTCTTCTTCTTTGCGTATAATGTCGGGTCCTCCGACGTTGATGATCACTTGGTAAAAAACATCCTTATTCTGAGCAGTGCGAAACAGCTCCTCCGCAGTTCTAATCCTGGTCAATGCTCGGATGTTTCGAAGCCAGGAAAGCTGTTTTCTTCCGATCCCTCTACGTCCCTCGATCTTCCCCTTCACGACAAGCTTCATGGCGGCCTCCGTGGTGTAGTGGTCAAGACGCTTGACTCACGCACGGAAGGTTCCGGGTTCGATTTCCGGTGAGAACACAAAAAATAAAAATGTGATTTTTCTCAAGCCTGGGTGGGTGGTCTGTGATGTAATTCACCACTGTAATTAGGCCTCCTGGCCTGTTGTGGTGCAAAAAAAAATGTAAACGTAAAAAAAAAAGCTGAAGTATGGCATATTTATCACCTCTCAACACATGGCCAAAATATGAAATTTAACGGAGCTTAACAGTGGTGAATGATTCTCTATTTGTATTGGCTTTACATAATACTCCATTGTTGGTTATCATATCAGTCCAAGATTTTCTTAATATTCTACGGTAATTCACATTTTAAATGTTTCGGTTCGGTTTGCGGTTGATAATAATAACTTTAAGAGTCCACGCCTCTTCATTGTACAGCAAGACAGACAATATATTGTTATATGACAGACAAATGTTTTTGACCATTCGTTGTCTAAGTTTAAGGTTTATATTATTGCCACAAAGAAGATTTTTCATTTTGTGAAATCCTCTTCGGGCTGCTTCTATTCTGCTTGAAATCAAATAAAATCCCAACTGTAACGTAAAACTAAGCGCAACATCTTGTAGAGTGAATTTTTTTTATTTTGTATGACGTGTAATTTTTACAATTTTGTCTAACTTTTGGTATTCATTTTTAAATATGTAAAAAAACTCCTATTACATTTCAGAATAAGTATTATTTTTTGCTCTTACATGTAACAGGCACACAGCGTTATTTAAATAAAACCATTTATTTTATTATGGTTCATTATTTATTATAATTACAAAAATCATTTTTTTATGTAATATTTTGGTTTTATTTTTGCCATTTTTTTTTTAATTTTAGTGACACTATAGTAATTTATAGATGTAAATATTTATTTTTTATTTATTTTAATCCAATATAAAATACAATACAAATACATAGTTTACAAAAATGTTATATTGTTATTTTTAAAAACTTTTTAATTTTTGTAAATTTTTAACATTTGCACTCTCCTACTCGTTCAACTTGTATACAAGCATACATGTACTTTTTAAACTTTGATTTTTTTATTATTTATATTTTTCTTTTATAGATTGTATTTTGTATATATCAGTTTGAATTCATTTGAATTATGATTATTTTGTATTGAATTGAATCACCTTGAATTATGTTAATTTTGTATTGATTTGAAACTTTTCACTACCTTTTAAGTGTATCATAATTTCAATTCTGCTTTTGTAAATAATGTTATAGTTTAAAATATAAAAACTTCTGTAAATTAATATTGTTATCTGCATATCCCTAAATGAGTTTTTTACTAAAACTTCCTGGGAATATTATACATAGAGTTATGTTTGATTTATTTTCAATTTATTTAAAAAAATAATAATTTTAATATATTTAACTAGGTGACAACACAAAAATCCTGGATCATTGACAGAAATTTCAAGTATTGTCCTCGTTTTTCTTCCATAATGCTACTCTTCATATTAAATTTGTTTTATGTAGACTTTTTTCCATTACCCTTGCATTTTTAATAATATTTTCCCTATTCATCGCAGAGGTTGTGGTTTGAGGCTATATGAAAATACGTCTAAACGTAACGTACGTATCCCTAAGGACGTAGAATGTCAAATCTCAGGATTATTCACTCCCGCATATGGAATTTCGGGTGATTTAGAGTTGGTCGTAATATGTAATCTAGGTGTTAGTAAATAGTCCAGAATTATCACGTACAATAATACTATATATCACGATTTTATCACGCTTTACAATTCCATCCTCTACTTATGTCAATAAATCTGGGATTGCTCTGTAGGTATACAAATTTGATGACATACTGAGATGAAATTGCTGGCACGATTTCCACAAAGTAACACGTGGCCACTCTATACATTTTGTAACATTCTCAATTTTGCCTGAGTTCGAACATCCATATTTCTTCAATTCTTACATCTGTTGGTTTAAGTGAAGTTAAAGAGCTGAAACCTTTACTATTGTGATGAAATTTATCTGATTAAATTACTAATAAACCAAGGACTGAAATTATACAATAAACTACCAGACAAAACAAAACAAAAGACTCAGACAACCTTTACAAGAGATATTTAAAATATTGTCATTAACAATAGAATGTGAATTTAAAAAAGAAAAAATATTTTGCCAAATGAATGTAATTCATAAGGGTTTATAAATAAATAAATTTAAAAAGTATAAAACATGTATAAATAAGCCATTTCAATATTACCTAATGAATCATTATAATAATCTTAGTCAATCAAATATTTATTCTTCATAAAGAAATAATGTGTCCTTACTGAGGTTATGTAGGTACTTTTTTTTATATGGTAACGGAATAAGATTTCGAAATTGGATTAGCCGAATAGCACAATGAAATTAAAAATAGCTGTAGATTTTCTTTTTTTTTATTACTTTAGAGTATATACATCTTAGAGTCCGTACTATTCCAAAGTTTGTAAGAATTTTTGAAAAGGGGGCGTGGTCGTTTGTTTAGTGAAGACGTTTTTCGTTTCCAGATGTTTATAAAACAGGGTTGTCACAAATGCACGACTTAAGGAAATTTTTGTACAGAGATTGGTAAAGAGTAGGAAGTACAATAAAAACGTTTATTTTCATTTAGTAACAAGTTTACTAAAAACATTTTTAATACATAAAAGTAAGCAATAATAAACATTATAAATGACATTGTTAGGTACATAAATTAATTTTATAAAAAAATATGCAATTACAGATAATAAAAAAGTAAAACTGCAATAAAGTAAGTTTATTGAGTTTGAAAATCAACCAATTTGTTAAAATATTGGCTTACTCTGGCAGCGGGTTGTAACTTACATCTTTAAAAACTGGTTAAACAGGGTCTCCAATTCCAAAATATTTTCCGAATCCGTTGTTTGATTTGAAAACTGAAAACAGAAAACCTGTGTCTTTGGAAAGAGTGAAGATACCACTTCCAATTTGGTGATTTGGAGAAATCTCGCCGTTTCACCGAAGAGGTAGGCAGAGAGGATATAACACCATATCACTCTGTCTTTGCATGTAGATCTTGCTTCCTCTAGATTCATACATCTTCTCATGCACGTACACTGATTTTTCCAACTTTATGGTATATAAATATGATATACCCATAGCGAGTTAGGTTTTTGAAAACATGAGGGGTACGGCACCATTTATTACACGTACCAAATAATTTGTTTTTGTCCAAATTAATGGATAGAAAGTGGTAAGAACACACTCAATTGCTATTTTCAGGGGACAATTGTTCCGCCCTGTCTTATGGATCCATTTATTTCGCCTTATTTCATCTATCGGGAGTTAAAAAAAAAACCTTAATTAACTATTTTATGCTCATAAATTTAATGATAAAATGATAACACTAATAAATAACATTTAAGCGAATACGCAATATTTAAAGGTAATGCACAGCCCTGGCATTCTTTATTACAAGAACCGCCCAAAAAGTGGTCATAAAAATACAATTCAAAAGTGATATAAAAAGAGAAAGAATTATTTATAGATGTCGGTTGACTCGGTAAAAGGCCGTTGAGTTTGCATGCCTTGAACATTTATAGAAATATTTGGATTAAGACGATTGAAAAAATGTTTTAAATCACATAAAACCAATGTATAAGGTATTTGAACTACACAGAAACAAATGCTATAATAATTGCTCAAATAATAGTACAAAAATAGTGGTGCATTTATGTTGAAAACTACCAAAAAACGTATTAATTTGAAAATGTATAATATTTAATAAATACCTGTGATAACTGAAGCGTTTTCTCCCTTTTCCAGTTCTATTTGAACATTCTTTCATGGCACAAGTTGGCATCATTAATTTTGATGTAATTAGCAATTAATACGTTAAACAATCATCAAAATACCGACAGAGCGTTTGACAGTTCGAAACAATACTGGCCGCGTACGTAAAAAATGAGCATCGTAAAATTCAAAAATCGACTACAAAACAAAAAATGAGGACCGTACCCACAGATTTTTTTTGTCTCCCTTTCTCTCATTTAGAACATATTGTAAAAAATAAGTCCGCTATAACCGGCAACATGCATTGGATTGGTAAAATGTATTGTTATCCCTCTAAATATTTATATACTCTAAGACTATAATACACGAAATATTTTTTTTACATAATAAGTTTAAGAGTCCTCACTAGAGAATCTTACTACTTTATGGCAGCCGTCCATCTTCGGAAGACGATAGCGATGTGTCACTTAATTTGAAGACTGGGAAAACAGCTTCACTGTGACTGTATAGTCTTATACGGGACTAGCACAGTCAGCCACATCTCTCACATTTTCTCGCCTTTCTTACAGTCCTTTAAGCCTCAGATTTTCCAGCCAGAGGTCGTCATGTGCCGCTTTTTCTTCCTTTACGGCTCCTCTCCACGCATTTCTACCCCTGGCGATATCTTCCTAATAACCAACATCAATGCAAAAAGTCTTCATGTCTACAGACATATTTAAATCGCAATCGCTGACCACCGTGGGTCTTTTGGCATCACAAAGTTTTCCGTACGTAATAATATTTCGATATTCGGCCATCATAAATGCGACTCATCGCAGATGTCTTCATTTTAAGATATTTTAATTAGGTAAACCCATAGAATTAAGAATACTCCAGAAACCGCATACGCACATCAAACAGAAGACGACTCAACTACTCATAAATGAGTAGGTTTAGGTTTTGACCCATTAGTTACTTTGTAGACGTCGCTCAGTACGCAACTCCTGATTTGAATTCAACTATGCTGTGTTGTGCCCTTTTAAAGTGTAGAAATACTACAAGAATCTTAAAAAAACAAGATGCAATCACATTTCATGTGTAATTAGCAAATGAATGTGTATGTAACAAATGCAATACTTAAAAGTTGAATTATTTTTCCATCTGTCAGATTGTCGAAGTAACAAAGTGGAAATTTTATTAGTGTTGCCAGGGTAGTAATTTTTTTACCCTACTTTGCTCATCTAATGAGAGAACTAATTAAAATTGAATCTCGGATTAAACAACTCTATCGTGGACATTTGACCGACATTACCATTAAAACATCAAATATTATTAAACATGATATAAAAAAACTCGTTTTATAAACAATAAAATTTGTTTTATATTTTAAGTTTAAAGTTCAATAATTTAATTACTCTATTAAATGACCTTTTTCTTATTTACTCTGTTGTGTCAATCAATATTTCCGCGTGCACAATAAAATTTTAGAGAAATTAACAGATTGCTTATTTTTTAGCTTACATTTGTGTCATGTTTTTTTTTTACCATCAAGCAACATTACGCTGCGACCTCACGAATGCGCGCGGCGAAAGAAGGGCTTAAAGTAGGGGAAAGTAGGGGAATTTTCGGACACAGTCCGATGTATTCAAATATGATTCTGCGCTCCTTCTAGACTATTCTTAATTCTATGGGTATTCTAAGGAAGGCTGTACAGATTTTAAAATTTAATTTCAAATATTTCATACGTCATTTAAATTTTAAAAAATGTTTCTTCCATACAATTAAATTTGTGTTTGAGCTCAGTTTGTTGTTACTTGATTAGTTTTGTTTTGTTTTGTTTACAATTGCCGGAATTATTCTGTTGTTGAAAAGTGATCAGTTATAGTAGATGGTAACTGCAATCCTCGAAGCCATTTTAGTTTTACTTATTATATGATATGTACGTGATATTGTGCTGTTTAAAATTCTTGTAGAAACATTGATAAAACTTCTTAGTCTATGGTTAGATAAAAAATTTAACTTTTCATATTTCTTTAGATGGCCAGTATCTTATATAAATATTTGTAACTCAATTGCGAATTTTTTTTGGTGTTTTTATTTAAAAGGAGCTCATTTTCTAATGTTTCGAGGAATGGGTGTATGTTTGTCAGCGAGGGAGATTATATACGAGTATTGCCAATATGGTGATATCTTTACCTGTATAAAATATTATATATTTTAAAGCCGTTATCTTGATGTTGAAAGCAAACATGTTGAAAGCAAAGAGCGTAAACTTATATACTCGAACAATTAGAAATTAATAAATATCTAAATAATCCTAATTTTAAAATTATAATTGAACAAACCAACCTAATATCTTCACCACTATTAAATATATGTATATATACTGTTATTCTTCACTTTGTTCCTTTTTGTACACGCTTATATGACGCTTATATGACGCTTAATTAGTAGATGAATCATGTTACAATTGCATTTATATATTTTGATAAGAAATTCTTAAAAAAAGGAATATTGTATAATAATACATTTATATTTATATAAATTTCTTCATAATATTTAAATCATGTTTTAAAATTAAAATGAACAAGAACGTATTAAAATATTATTGATATTTTTTCGACAACAATTATCTTAAGTTGTAAAACTATAAAGCTTCATTAATTATCTCACAATACATACATAAATGTCAATGAATACTAAGTTATATTTTTCCCGAAATTCAAATATAAATACCTAAATTCCCCATTACCTATTAAATACTTAGCCTCGCCCTTAACCATTGGGTTTTTCCTCAATTATGATTAATGTACATGCTACAGTTTATAAGGTTATTTTTATTTTCTACTTTAGTACCTTTAATTATATAACTATATAAAGACATTTAATCCATATAATCTTCACATTCGTTTGAAAATGTCCGAACAAGGCGAAACAATTGTCACGAAGTTTTTTTATTTTTTATATTTGTAAAAATAAAATAAAGTGTTCAGTAGACTCAAATCAGTGTTTGATTTCTAATATTATAAGTTTAAATATGGAGTTTTACAAAATAAACACCAAATCAATATCTTGATCTTTTATTATTTCTGAAACCAAAACATTTATTTCATTTCAAATGTATTATACAATGCCATATTTTTCCCTTACATTTAATGCAGTGGAATGAGATGTTTTTCCATTTATTTTTAAATTCCATGTATTTTTCATTCACTTAGCATTATTTTATTTAAGTTTATGTTAAAATTTTGAATAAGAATTAGTAATTGTGTATCTTTTAGAATATAAAATCTAATTTTAAGGAATCTGCTTTATATAGTAAAAATGAAATGTAACTGAAATATAATACATGTACGAGTATGTCGTATAGATTGGATATAAATGTAAAACGAACTCCCTCTCTTAACACAAATTTCACTATATAAGAGAGGTAGAAACATTTTTGTTAATTATTGATGGACCAACCGTTTTGCAACTTTACACTTATTTTATCAAGATTTTTTTTCAATAAAAAAATTTATAAAAAAACATAATCAAAAGTTTGAACCCTGAATACTTTTATGGAAATATTAATTTTTATTTATCTTTAAATTTATACATTAAAGAACACGTGAGATTTTGAAATAATAATAATTTTTCAGAGTTTACTAATCATCTTATAACTTCAAACCACGTTTTCGATAATGATAAGGATAAGGAGTAAAAAAATTACATTCAAATAATCAAAAAGGACTTAAATTAAATAGTATGACGATTTTTCACATGAAAAAAGCCTTAAAAAATGTTATTCCCTTAATAAATAATCAAATAACTTTTCAGTATAGCCCACCTTTTTAAATAAAAATTAACCAATCGGGTAATCCCAAATCTGACCCCCCTCCCTATCAACTGCCTACCAATTCTTCAGTCCAATATTTAAAAATATTTTTATTCAGCCAAATGCATGTTTAGACATGGTGATGTTCGCATCTTTATAAATCTGCAAGTGATTTATGTATTTTTGGAAATACTATTTATATATATATACATATATACTACGGTGATGGTGAATGTGGAGGTGGATTTAAGTACTTGCATGTTGCTGTAGTGAGTGTTCTGACGAAGAGACAGGTACGTCTCGAAACCGGTAGACTAAAAAAGTCGGTCAGTGATTAAATACCAATATTTACCAACATTAGTTAAAATATTAATTATTGTTAAATGATGGTATTTTACACGACAAAAATGTCACGATTTTACCAATCATAATTGTTTATAATATAAAAACTTAGTTTTCATTATAAGATGAGTTTGATTTATACTATTTATTATTGTTGATTACAACAATAGCAAAGTTTTTCATAACATTTAATGGAGTGGAATGAGTTGTACGTTTGTCCATTTATTTTCAATTCCATGTATTTATTATTTATCCAACATTAAGTAAGCATTATTTTATCTAAGTTTATGTTCAGACTTTGAATAAGAATGAATAATTGATCAAAAGTTTATTTGTTACCATGAAAGTTTTTGTTAAAATATTAGTTAGTGTTAAATGATGAAATTTTACAGAACAATAATATTACGATTGCACCAATTGGTTATGAAATATATACTTAGTTTGTATTAAAAGATAAGTTTGACTTTTTATTATTGTTGACCGTCAATGTTCCTCTCAAATATTGTTATTTTGGATGGTTGGATGTTGCTTTGTAGCAATAATTCTACCAAGTACTGAGAATAAAATTTTGTTCAGTTGTGTACATTCCAACTCTACATGCATAACCTGTGCAAAGCTCAAGACCCAATGGCTAGCATGCATTTCTTGTTTTTCGAAGATATCGAAATTGATACGTCACAAGACGTTAACTGCTCACGTTCCTAATTAAATACAAGAAATAAGTCTGTAATTTGATACATAAAACTGTTAGCGGGGTAATCCAATAGATCGGGGGTTTTAAAGCTAACGAAAGGGTCCCTCGAGAGTCACTAAATCTTCCGACCTACATTTATAGGCCACAAGCGACACTTAGCCAAGGCAGATTGGAAAGGTCTGATCCGATTACTTAACTTGCCTACGACTAAGGGGTACAATCTTCGCTGGGAGTAATTTGACGCGAAATGAGTTAAATTGAAAAAAATACGCCAAGATTTGATTTTTTTATTGAAATATTTTTCTCCTCAAAATTGTAATTCTGTCCTTGGAAAAAAAATTCACAACAAATTATTTCAATCTATATGTATAAGAAAATAATCGGCGTTTGCTTTCCCAGTACGATTCATTTTTTACAAACTTAGATGTAGTTTATTGCTTATTGCTATCATGTTTGAAAGTATATAACCTTACCGTGGTCCTTCTTGTGAAAACCTGTAATTAACTCAATTGTTTATTTATTTTTTTAATAAATTATAATTGTAGCTTTTGGTTATCCTAATAAGTTATTAAATAATAAAAGTATTTTCTCTTATTATGACGTTCCGAACAAAGTCAAATCGACGCACAACCAAAATTCATATTAAAGAGATTTCAAAAGTAAGTATTCATCTGTGTTCGGCGTAGTGAGTAAAAATGGGCATTTCGTATTTTTTAATAAAAGTACCAATAACGGTTACCGTTTTACAAACTAAGCTGTTTTATAAGGACGATGAAAAAATAACAGTTAAGTGCAGTGTGTGACTTCAACCGCTTTCAATTGTTGTTATGTTGAACGAAACCTTATTGTATAAATAATAAATAGTATTATGTAAATTGATCTAATCTTTAACTTAAAATAAATTACCCACGCTAAATTATCAATATTGTATATTATACAAGAAATTGTTAGTTAAATTGGACGGCCTTTTTTATTTGCATTTACACTGAAATAGAGCCACTTAGTAAACACAACATTCCTTTTATATTACTTTGTCAATGTGTTTTCATATAAAATATAAAACCTTTTTTAAAAAACCGTATTCATTATTCAAAAACTATGTGTTTATGAGGTGCTAATTATGAAATATTATCAAATAGAATCGAACGGCAGTGTTGGCATTTTAAAGTACTTGTCAGTTGATTAGTGCCTCATTACGGTGTATAAATTCTGATAATATTGTATGGAATCTAGATGGATGGGTCCAAAACTTATAAAAACTACGCCCAGCAAAATTCAAACAGAGTTTCTTTGGAACGTAGTTGTTTTTAAACGGTGTAGGCTAACAGTTTTTTTTACGGTAAAGTTTTCCCGTTATTTTTAATGTCTCAAAAGTTAAAACTGGATATGACACTGTTTAAGTTTAATTTACTACTCCGTTGTGGAAAAACCTTCAGTTTTTTGTGTTCTTTTATAACAGTAACGACTTCGTGCTGTTTGAAATTTCGAGACTGCGCGGGTGTTGGTGGAATGGAGACGGGCCGGGAAGATTTCATGCGTATGTGTGTATGTAATTCTTCCTTGGGAGATAATAATACAAGTAGGTAAGTATTATGAATAAAGATTTGAAGTTATGGTAAAGCGCGGGTTCGGAGTGAGGTGGGGCGGTGAATTTTTCGCGCAAAGCGAAATGTTTTTTTTAATGTACTTCTGCTCTTGGTGATACAATTTTTGTTTTTTTAAACGATTTAATTAATTTTTGTGAAACTGTTTTGAGTGTTTTGGAGGATAACTGTTTTAAAACAGCAGTTACTTTTTTTTAGCACCTCTAGTAGTGAAGTTACTTTTTGCCTGAAAAAATATTATGCAAGTTTCACGGGTCATACGCTCTGTTAACGCTCGGACATCCAAATTCCTTTGTTTAAAGCATCACATACATTTTCTTAATTGTCTTCAATAATAGCTTTACATCAATAAACCCTTTACAAAGTCATTAATCATTACACTTTATAATGCGCCACCGTGTATACCAAAAAACATCATTTCCGCCACTTTGATGACAACGCAACCCTTTTTTATTATTTCATTAATCTCTCTGCTTTGTTGAATCCCCACAGTGACAAGTAAAACAATAAAGTACTTCATAAAAATTCCAAACCAAATACTATACAAAAAAAAAAATAGCCAGTCCCGCAAATTTATTTTGACAAAGTGCCTCAGAACCACGAACTGAATTGAATAAATGCATCTTTAATTAATAAATATAACGAGAAAAGTTTTAATGAGTTTTTCAAGGGTTCATCAAAAGGGATTGGTCAATTGTATGCGATTTTTGTATTTTCAAAAATGAACAATCGCTTTTTTATGAAGTCACGTTATTTGAAAAGGTTTGGCAATTTGAAGGAAGTTGAGTTCCCTTGGCATACAAAAATGATGTTCATAAAGTATTACGTCGATTTAGCCAACACGCAGATTTTTTATTGCTTATTTCTCCCATAAAGGTTAGTCGAAAGTAACGTTTTGTAAATTAGTTTTTCAATAACAAATAAATATTTTCGGTTTTAAATTTTTTTCATTTTTAGTCAACGTATAAATTTTATTTTATTTTTTTATGGTATAGATAAATACTTGAGTTTTTATTATTTACTCAAATATTTAAATTTTCAGACCATTTCCTAAAAGTCCTAAATAACATGTACTGAAAAAATGAAAATCGAGTTTTTTGAGGGATTTAAACCTCGGACTTTCGGTCCGTGAGTGCACACTAGGTACTACCACGGGACCACAGCCCGGTTTTTAAATTATTAAAAAAAAAAAAGAATCTATAATAATACACAAATGATAAACAATAAAACTTGCACAAATAAGCGAAAAAAGGAAGTTTTCAATAACTTTTTTTATGATTTCGGCCTCGTGGTGTTATGGTCAGCAATCTTCAATTCCCGGCATTTAATGTTTTTTTTTTTTTACAATAAAAATAAGTGATGAAACAGAGTATTAAAAAAATTAAACGTAATTACATAGCAATGAAACACATATTAATAGTAAAAAAAGTAAACAAAAAAAACCCACAAAGGCATGACCTGTTCGTGGGTATACAAGAAAATGTTAATGAATTTTTGCTCCTATAATAAATTATGGACATAATTATAATGCATAATTTATATAACATAATATAATAAAACATAATATATAATTTTTGTGTAACATAAGAAAGAAAATATAAAATATTCTGTAAACGATTAGATGGCATTTTTTTATGGTAATTAAAAAAGAAAATATTTTCAAAAAAACACAAAAATATTCCTTATTATTAAAGGGCTACAAAATAAATCATAGAAAAAAGTTTGAATCATATATTTAGTTTGAATCCTAAATAGTGTATGTTTTTTAAAAAAAGGAATATTTTGAAAGTTTAGAACCAATGAAATATTATCAGTAAAAAAAGAATTAAAAATATTTGTACCAATAAAATATGCATGTCTCTGTGCGAGCCTCGTTTTACAATGTAATATTTCTAACACACGATTCCTTCTTTGACTGAAATGAAATATTTATTTAAAAGGGTGTTTTCACACTAGAATATTTCACAGTCCCTGGACTGATGCCTGATGTGTAAGACTGATCTTTTTACCTTCATGTAGCAAATATGATCAAGATACGCTGCAATTGGTGTATAAGGGAATGAAGATGATTATTTTTTAATGAACACGCTTAATTCGATTCTATCAATATTATCAAGATAACTACTTATTCCAATAATTTTGTGTCATTAAGGCACAGAAGTACTTGTCACTATTAGCATATTATTTATACAGGGGAGACATTTTTAAGATACTTAATTGTTTCATTCTTTAACATACAATTTTGGGTGTTATATCAGAATATACTTTAAATAGAATGAAATACTTGGAGGGGTAAAAGTAAAAAAGCGTTTCTTTTCTTATTTGGTTTTTCTATGTTGTTATAGGCAATTTTTATACAAGTAACGTGTACTTTTTTTACCTTAAATTATCTTTGAACTATACACCGTTAACCAATTTTATTATTGAAATATTAGGTGAATATTTTTTTCTTCATTTTAATATCTTTACCCAATGCTAAGGTGTAAGGTGTTGATTTCAAATTTTATGCTGCTCCTAGAGTAAAAAAATACTTTCTCAAAGCTTTAAAAAAAAATTGTTGGAGAAACAATGCGTTATAAGATTAAAAAGCTTGTGAAAAAAAAATGGTCAAAAACAAAGAAGTTTGATATTAATTTTAGTACATTTTACTCAACATGCTGTTTATCAATGCAAATTTAATTAAAGTCCCACAATTACTTTTTTAAACTCACTGAAAATATTATCCACCCATGATAAAGAAAATATTTTCTTTTTTAAAGTGAACACAGTGAGTACCTACACTAAACGAAGAGATAAAAATAAAGCTTTTGCATCCCCTGTATAAAGCCCACGTGTGCATGACTTCATTTTAATTTTCAGCGTCGTTATATGTATATACGGGGATGTTACGCTTCATAAAAAGAGCCTTTTAATTTATTTTTTGAGAATACATTTTTAAGTGACTATTCGTACATGCTCATATTATTTGTTTTGAGTGATTTGCATGGTAAGAATCCTAAAAAAGGAAATCGAGTGGAGATAAGTGTGGTTCGTGATGTATTAGTAAGCGCATTCGCCTACCATGCTTGAGGTCTCGGGTGCATATTTTGAAGTCCGCTCTCGTTCTATTTATACAAAAGAATAAAAAAATTAACGCTTACAATACTATCGATATGTTCACTATAAAACGATTGTAAGAATAGCTCCCGCAAATAGTGATTGTAACTTTTAGGAACATAATATTCATGTTGTATGCAAACATGTAGTTTTAAGGATTTATTGATTAAAATGCAAATTTCATTTACATTTTCTAAATTATATAGCTTAATTGAAATTTCATAACCTTGATTCATTAGCACACAGAAGAGATATTTTTGATCAGATCCTGCATTGCAAAATTGTAAATAATAAATTCGATTCCCCAAAACTCATTAATCTACTTGCTTACCGTGTCCCCTCCAGGCCAACTAGACTCTATAATTTTTTTAATATTCGTAAAATTAAAACTAATCAATGAAAACATTCTACGATCCCGCGGATATGATATATTTAACACTCTATACAATATGTACAGAAGAGAACTAATAGGCTTGATTCAGAATAATAGAGAATAGACGTTTTGTCTCTTTTCTTGCTCTTCATTCATAATTCATTTAATCATTAAATGAAACGCGATTTTCCACTCTTACTTTCCTTCATTCATCCTTTACCATTCCTTATCAATTTCTTTATTTTCCTTCCCACTATCTCCTTGTTTTGTCTATATTTATCTTATTTTAATATGTAGTATATTTATTATTTATAAAGTTTAAACTTTAAGCCGTCGTCGCTTTTTTACAGTATTATTTAGTGAGTACATAAAATTGGATGGATCCAATTTTATGTACTCACTAAATAATACCATGGCCCTACTATGTTTACATTTTATATAATTTTTTAATGTATTAATTTAACCTGTAGATCTGTTTATATTCGAAATAAATAAAATAAAATGTTCCATATGAGTTGTAAAAAAAAGTTTAGTGTCAATTATAATACCCAAATCTCGTATACTTGACACAGATGATAATATTTCATCGTTTAGTGAGTAGTCGTACATGAATGGATTTTCCCGACGAAGAAATCTCATAACCTTGCACTTATCTTAGTTGAGATGTAGATTATTGAATGAGCACCAGGTGCTAAAAGACAGTAAATCAAATTGTAATAGTGAACAATCGAAAGGGTGGTCAATCTGTTTGAGAATCTTAGTGTCGTCAGCGAACAGCCAAATTGATGAAGTAAGAAAAACATTTTTTAGATCATTGATGAATAGATTGAATAGCAAAGGAGCAAGGTGAGCACCCTGTGGTACACCTGAAGATAAATTAATAATGTTTGAGATGGAATTATTTACCCTTACAAACGATTTCCTTTCACTGAGATTTGACTTAAAGAACGATAAAAATGGATTACAAATCCCAAACGAAGACAGTTTGGTCTGAAATACGTAATGTGAATGTGAAATATAATGATGAAAAATATTCTGGTGCGAAAACACCCATTAAATAAATATTTTATTTCAACCATGTCGGGAATCAAACCCGAGACCTCTTGCATAGTAGGCGAACGCGCTGACCATTGAGAAATTAGTTTTGTTGTTTAGCAATAAGAATTTTCCTGATAGGACGATAATTTTTTTCGGGATAGAAAGTGACTTGTATGGATTGCCGGTCCTCCAACTATCGCCTTGAAAATAATACGACAGTCCGTTAGTCGATAGCGACGCAGCATTGTTATTCTGTTCACAAATTTAAAATTCTACTCTAAATTTATTTAATGTAGTCAGAGTACGCTGGGAACATGATATTGCATATTTTCAGCCAGCTTAACATAATTTTGTTATCAGTTACTTAAAGCTATTTGTAATCATGCTGCCAAATGGTCATCTGTCAAATTGGAGCCAGAGTTTTCTTTTGTCAAACAAACTGGGGAATCGGTTTACAAAATGTTTTCAAATAAAGCGCACATCTCCACAAACATGGATATTTTTCTTCATAAAGTAATTTCTATAAAAAAATACCAGCGGTCGACAGGGGATTGATATGCGGTCGACGCTTTGGCCACCCATAATATATATGAATTTTAAAATGGATATAACAGTTGACCGAATTTAAAATTAAAAAAAATAACAATCCTTAAGTTCGAAATTCAAAATTGTGAACAAAACAACTTCGAACTTTATAATTCTTATTACTAAATAGGTCGAATTCAAAACTCAAAACAAAAATTCAAAATATTAAAAACATTGTATTGTTATATACTATACATTATATAAAATACACAATCTGTTATTAAATGGAATATTTAAATGACTAAATGCAATATTTCTGGATTATTAAATGCAATATTTAAATTACACCTAGTCAACTTAAAAAAAGTGGCAATGTTTTTAAGGGTGAGTAATGACAAATTGGTTGTTAATAATTTCCAAAAAAAAAAAATTGAGCATTTAATTGTACGGCAAAGTTTCCTAAAAATGTATGAAAAAAAAACACTTTGATAAAAACGAACTATGAACGACGTCACTGGTTCATATGAATCAACCAACGATGAGAGAGTTACGGAAGATTTCTGGTTTGCTCGTCGTCAATAGACCAATGGGCAGAACTGATCGAGAATAAGCGGAAGAGAACCTCTGACGTCACACGCGGAGTTATTTCAGAAATAAAAAAATCTAAAAAATCGTAGCATTGATAAAACGATATATAAATTTTTTTTAAAAAAGACTTTGTCTATAAACAAATAATAAAAAAACACTAAACTTCCTCTTCATCTAATTTTTCTAATTATTTATAATTCGTAGTGTTTATACAGTTGATTAAGTATTGCACTACCCGCCTAAACGAGCTGGAATAAAATATATAATAATTATTATTAAATGATCTTAATTTCTTTTAATTTTAATTAAATCCTTACCGTAGAATTAAGAATAGTCCAGAAGGAGCATAGAATCTTATTTGAATATGCCGGGCTGTGTCCGAAAAATTCTCCGCTTTGCCCTACTTTCTCCGCGAGCATGCGTGAATTTGACGCGTTATGTTGCCAGATCGCGAAAACTATAATTTTAACACCAAAAATGTAAGAAAATTATATTGAAATAAAAAGTGTTTTGTTAATTTCTCTAAATTTTTATTGTACACGTGATAAGATTGATTGACAAAAAACAGTAGATAAGTAAAGGGTCATTTTATAAGAGTAATTTTAGTAATCAACTTTGAATTTAAAAGAAAAAACAAATTTTATTTTACATAAAATTGATATTTTTATGCCATGTTAAATAATATTTTATATTTCAAAGATAATGTCGGTCAAATGTCAACCACGGCGTTGTTTATTCCAAGAGGTCCAATTTGTATAAGTTCTCTCATTAGATGAGGAAAGTAGCGTAATCAATTTGACTACCCTGGCAACACCAACAAAATAAATATTTTGTTTTCTTTGACAATCTGACAAACGGACAAATAATTATTTTTTTAAGTAATGCAAAGTTGGATGCAAATTGAGAGTTGCGTATTTAGCGATGTCTACAAATAAACTAATATGTCAAAATGTAAAACTGCTCCTTTCAGAGTAGTTTAGTCGCCTTTTGTTTGATGCGCGTATGCGGTTTCTAGACTATTATTAATTCGATGATCCTAACATTTGATTGGACTTGTTTGTCATGTTACAGACATGAATCATCTTATCATTATGTAGCAAAACGATCACGTACACTGCGGTTGATGCACTAATCCAGTGCCATATGCATCATAAAGAACGGAAAGGGGATAATTTATGAATTAATTATTGTATCAATACACATAAAAAATACAATAAATTTGTAAATGATTCAATGGGATTGCATAATATTTAGATTACTATCCTCAATAAATTCTCAGATTCCTTACTTCCAATGTATATCAATCAAATAAAATCAAAAGTATAAAAGTAAAAATCGGATAGTGGGACCATTGCAGTGTTGCTGGCGACACGAATGCGCGGGTTGAAAGGGCCGAGGTTCGAACCCTCCTCTACCACAGCTTGTTTAATTTTTTTATGTGTTATTTACGACTCGTTCAAAATGTCCCCAAAAAAGTTATATTCGGTTAAATCGTAAAACTAATTATGACGAAGAAGGAAAGCTTAATTAATTAAGAAGCATTTAATTAAGTTAATTATGTAATAATTCTATTCAAAGCCTTGCCTGTCGTAAAATAAGTGGATAGAGCAAAAACCCAAGGCAATAATTTGATAACATCTTAGATTATTCGCTGTAATAACCCAAAACCTTTTTGTGTCGAAGACAATTGCTTTATTACATTTAATGACGCATTATTCCAAGACTAAAACGAGAGTTGTAGAATTTGGACTACAACAGGCCAGGATTAAATTACAGTACATAGACTAGAAAAATCTAATTTTATTTTAATGTTCTAATAGAAAATCGAACCTTAAACCTTTCGTGCAAGAGTCAAGCGTCTTAGCCATTACACACACTGTGTATCATTCATCATTCTGGCTACTGTTTGTGATTTTCACATCTTCACAATTTTAAGTGAAATGCTTAGATTTCTACATTCTCCCAAGTTATCACCGTAGCTTAGATCTAGCAGAGTCAATATCAAATTTCATGTTTTCTTGCCACCATTTTGCTGACACTCAACTATTTTATACACACATACATGTGTTGTAATATTTTTTATTAACATTTTTTAACTAAGACGTCAAACAGTTTATTTTAACGCCAAAAATTAACAAATAATTACTCTCCTGAATCATAACGATTTACGATATTAGCCCTTATAGGTCTGTAGGGTTCATAGTCTATGATCGATGACACACACACGTGCTAAATCATTTCACCTGAAATATTGAGTGACGACCGATGAAGCAAGTTATCGCTTTATATTGAGTACAATACATTATATTCTACAAGACACAAAAGCAACATCCTGCAGTACATTAATATCGTTTCTACTATGGAGATATGAAGAACAAAGGAACGTGGTCTATAAAAAGACCACAGGGCGTGGTAACGCGTTGTCACCCCGGTCAGCCCAAACAGTCAGCCCAACAAGTCAGCACAACGCAGTCACTCATTTCCAGCATGTAGTTCAAGTGTAGTTACTTCAACTAATCATCGCCATTATTCTCATTCTTATTCTTCACAACTTAGTTCCGTATGCTTAATCACCGTGTTATAAATACGCATCAAACAGCAACCTCGGGTTTTCTGTCAATCTCTAACTGGGGTAGGAGCTCTACAACCCTCAACAGTCTAAATCCTACATATCCAAACCACAGTTCTTTCAATGATCAACATTTTTTTGGTCTTCAATTTAATTGACTTAGTTGAGATTCTTTAGGATGCAAGTGTTTTTTTTATCCGTCTGTGTCGATACATAACCTATTGTAACAAAATTAAAAAAAAAAAAACAACGTAACTTTCTCCGGCTTATAATTTTGTATCTGCATTTACCGGGAAAAAATATAAAATATAATCTTCTCTAATATGTCGGCCTCGTAGTGTAGAGGTCAGCGCGTTTGACAACCATGTAAGAGGTTTCGGGTTCGATTCTCGAGATGGTTGAAAAGAATTATTTATTTAAAAGGGTGTTTTACACCAGAATATTTTAAAGTGCCTGGACTGTTACCTGAAGCGTAAGACTGATCTCTTTCCTTCATGTCACAACAATAATTAAGATACGCTGCGATTGGTGTACCAATGCAGTGCCTTATGCACCATTAGTGCAGAAAACCTTGAATTTCCTTAAAATTAGTGATAAAAAATCGTATCTGATTGGTTTTTTTTGTATAAAGTTGTAAATTATCTTTTTGGTGTTTCCGATTTGGTTAAATGTACCCATTTCAATGTGCCCTAAGGCTAATGAGGCATCATATTTATTTTAGATGTATAAATATATCTGAGTCAAATTCGCACATTAATTCTCTATGCCTGATAATTTACTATCTCGGGAACAAACACATAGATGACCAAAAATAATATGTATCTGTTCTTACTTATCCAAATATTCTAATTTTTTTTAAAACAATAATTGAGTTTTTAGTATTTTTATCTGCTTTTTTTTTCCTTTATAATTGTATTTTATTTTTGTAAATTGTTTATAAGCTCTGTTTATGTCAAAGCATTTTGGGCGTTAATAAATGAATAAATAACATTATTACAACATTTTATCTTCCAGCCGTCAATTATAATATGGCGCACTTTAATGCATTATCACGTATGTTAATTGAATAAATGGGTTGTGGTCCTGTGGCTAGTGTCTCGGACTCACGGACCAAAGGTCTGTGGTTCGAATCCCACTATACCCCAACTTGATTCTCATTTTCTAATAGTGAGTTATTTACAACTCGTTGAAAATGGCCCTCAAAATTAAATATTTGGGTAAATCATAAGAACGCAAATATTTATTTTTATTAAAAAAAAAAGTGTAATAAAGCAGTTATTATAATTACTTAAATAAAAATCATGGAATTCAATTAAGCTAGCCAATTTACAAAAAAAAAAAATTATTCATAAATTTCATAAAAAAGTAAGTTTTTTGTAAAATTCTAAACATAACTACTTTTACACATTTAGTAAATTTTATCACTGTAACTCTCCAAAAAAAGAAACTAACTCTTGTAATGATTTAAAAAAGGATCTATTATAAACTTTTTTTCTTTATTTATGCATGCTGTGTTCACATATAATTGATAAACAATGTCTAAAATAACAATTTGTGATTATTATACCAATGTCATATGTATTGTTTATTGTTTGTCAACCAATATATATAAAATAAAATAAATTATTGTTAGTTCATCCAAATCATAACGTTTACGTTTCTCCAACAGTGACTCGAGTAAGGAACACGTGACAAAACATATTGCACTTCCTGTATTAACGTGACTTTCGCGTAAACGTTACCAAGAAAACGTTGCGTAACTACTTAAGAAATATTATCCCGTAACGGATTGAAAAATAAATTACTAAATTTAACCTCGTCGAACCCTAGATCGTTTTTCAGAGCTTTTTTGTATTTTTTATTCATATCATGATTGGGCTAAATAAACACTTTGATTACCGGCCGAATACACATAGAATTTACCTTCTGTGGCCCGGCCCATTTTCGTGAAATTTTATGCTTTGTGAAGGGTTTCTTAAAAGTGTCATAATTATAAAAATACTAAGTTAAATCAATCAAAACTTCTCATATTTATTTGAAACAATTTAATAAGTCATTTTTGTATGAAAGTTTCGCCAACAATGGCCTTTATGGAGAGTATGGAGAGCCACATTGCAATGTTCGCATATATACAGGGTCTCACTCCTTTTTTGTGCTTTGTATCCCGGAGCCGTGTAAACACGTGATTATAATAACCACGCGTTGTGTCCCGGCCTCGTGTTTTCACGTAGTTTAACAACAGCAGCAAAAAACTACTAATAAAAGTCACTAGATGTCAATAAAATGCTCTTTTTTAGACAGCTGGTAATCCACGTGAAAACACGGACCGGGGACACAACGCGTGGTTATATAATCACGTGTTTACATGGCTCCGGGATACAAAGTGTCAAAAAAAAACTACTGCTATTTTGGGGAAAAGGGTAGTATTATTGTTATCAAAAACATTTTTTGTTTTGTGGTATGACATTTTACACTTATATGTTTATAAATTTGTACAAACCACTTTAATTTAGAATTATACTTTGACTGCGGTTTCAAGGTTCCTAACCTTCATCTGTA
>NW_028278959.1:0-80717 GCF_059751315.1 Micrasema longulum
TATTTATACATCCTTTGTACTCACAACTACTGTTCACTTCCCACATCAGTATCTTTGGATCATCCACCACATTGAGACCTCGTGTCGTACATCGCGCGTTTATTTGTTGAACCTTCCTGCATCGTAAATTTTGTTTCCACAAACTACCAGTGTTATGCTCCACCACAGTGCCTGCTTTTGTGTTGGTGCCGCTGCAAGTGACCAGTTGGACTATAGCAAGAACAAAAAAAAGGTTAGTGGCCTCTATACCTAATCCATCTCATTTATTGGGGTTGTGACCGATTGATACTTTTTACCGCATATTGATGATACTTGCTTATTGTATTTAATTTAAATACAGTCCACTCACCGCGCCGTCCAAATAAAGATTACCCTATATACATACGAAGGTTGGTTGGAAAACAGATTCCCACGTGAACACGGGGCGAGAAATTGCAGGGAACGAAGCCCTAGGGCTTCTACAATATTATTAAGCAAGATTGATTGTACTTTAATTTAAATGAAATAAGTAAATATTCTCAACATGCGGTCGGCAGTGTTAATTGGTAACAACCGCCAACAAATGAGATGGATTAGGAATAGATGCCACTAACCTGGTTCGTTCTTGATAGAATTGTTGTGGTCCGACTGGTCAATTGCAAGCGGCACCAACACCATTACAGGCCCCCGATATGGAACTGAGCACTGATGGTTAGTGGATTAAAGTCTATGATGTGGCACACATTCAACAAAATGAACGCGTGATTCATGACACGAGGTCTTATTGTGGCGGATGATCAAAGGATGCTAAGATGGGAAGTTAACAGTGGTTGTGGGTAAAAAAAAATGTTGAAGTTGTGACAATATTTTAACATTGCATACCCAGATTATTCTCGCAACCATAGGTATTGCTTATCATTTGAATAAAAGACATAAAACTAAAAGATTTAACTTTAAATACATAGTAGTTTGAGAGTAGAGTAAATGATAACACTTGAGAATATTTCATTCAACATTGCTGCCAGAAATTTATTACATAAGGCAAAATTATATGATTATTATCCCACGATGCTATCAAAAAATATGTTCAGCATATTTACCATACTCCTATTTTCACCCGATGGTGCATAGGGCTTGACATTGGAACACCAAATTCATTGTATGTCTATCATCTGTTACATGATTTTTTTACTTTTTTTACATGGGATTCTTGGATCTCTCGTAAGCGTCAATTAGTTAAAACTAAACAATTAGTAAATTCAATCAACAACAAGTAAATAAAAATCAACAATCTAATCGAAATCATAACAAACTCATAGTCATCATAATTATTTCCTTTTCGCACCTAATGGTGCATATGGCGCTGCATTGTTACACCAATAGCAGCGCATCTTGATTATTTCTTTTACATGAAGGTAAGATGATGATGAAGATTACAAATTCACTAACACAAAGTTATTACCATGCGTTATATAGGCAGCATTTGGTTTTCACTGAGTAAATACTCAATATTTAGATAGCCTTCTTACAGTTAAATCTGACGCCTGCTACTCCTAGCTGCTGTCCCAGTTATTTTTAAAAGCTGCCATTTTCTGCTGCAATAATATAAATTATATGTCACTGTCAAAATAAATCAATAAAATAGTAGGTACATACGAAGAAAAAGGCGTCGATAGGGAAATATCATCTTGATTCATTATCATTATCATTCCCTTTCCACACATAATAGCGCATAGGGCACTGCATCAGTAGACCAATCGCATTATATCATGATAATTTTTGTTACATGAACGTTAAATGATCAGTCTTACGCTTCAGGTACCAGTCCAGGGACTATGAAATATTCTAGTGTAAAAACACTTTTATAAATAAATATTTCATGTCAACCACGTCGGGAATTGAACCCGAGACCTCTTGCATGGTTGGCAAATGCGCTCACCACTGCATAACGAGGCCGGGCAGGGAAATATCACGGAAATATCACGACGAATACCGATACGATTATTTAAACTGGATTTATAACAGTTAATTGTATTTTAAACTTTAAACATATTTTTTTTTTTTTTTTAATATGTCACTATAAAAACGTGACATGTTTGCCCTTGTTAATGTGACATATCGTGACAATGTTCTAAACAAATAAACATGAATCGTGACGTATCGGGGGCGTGGCCAATGGAATGGCTGTTGTAGCGGGAATTCAAAATTGCAAATTTAAAAATACTTTTTATGAAACTAATAAGTACAGTATTTCATTGACATTTTTTTTTTACATGTTTCAAAAACGTTATATTTCCTTTTTCCGGAATCGCGATATTTAGTTTATTGGGTGTCTAGGCGTTGAGCGGAAGTTAGGACTAGGCATCAAGAACCTTCAATTGTGGTAAGAAAAGGAACAAAATGAAAGCAAAAATCTTTTCATTATCTTTATGGAATGTACTCGAAGCAATATCCCGCCAAGTCCGGGAAGTGGGAAGTACGTCACTAATAGGTCAATTTCGCCGACCGATGGCTGTCACAGGATGGCGTGCCGGAAGTTAACTCTCATTAACTCGTTCCGTGTTCTGTTTCTCGCCAATTTCAAAACGGAAGAAGATTCTATCGTAAATCCGTTTGAAAAATAATCTGATAAATTTTAAAATCAAATTTTGACTTATCATAATTTATGTTTTCCTTTGTTTTATTAAGCGTCTGATTATTTTGTTTCTGCCCTTACCTGCACCTGATGGTGCATAGGGCATTGAGTTGGTACTTAGTCTAATTTTTTAGATAATGCGATATTGATGTTTGTTTATTTTATATTTTTAATGCATTTTTTATTTATTTATTGAAGAATATGATTTCAAAAAAAGTATACAGCAACAAATGTTTTGTACGAACAAATATAATAAAAACCATTCTACCTTTCAATTAGAGTAAAAACTCGTGTTCAGAGAGGTATTTCATTTTAAAATATTTTTTATCTAAATACGAATAAATTATATTTTATTTCATTTTTATTATCTAAAACAGAATCCTAAAACCCAAGAAATAATTTATCAATAAATTGCCTAATTTTCTATTGTATGGAGTACAGGATTAAATTGGTATCGTGTGTTTTTTCAAATTTGTATTTTTTTTGTTCAATATTTATTTATTTATTGAGGAAATCAAAGTGTCTTTATTTAAATACAAGGTACTAAATAACAATTTAAAAAAGTAAGACGAATTACAGATTTCACACTAATTTATTATGAATGCAAGAGGAGAGGGGAAAAATAAATTAATTCTAAAAAAGTAAAAATATGATTATTATTAAATTAAATAAAAAGTCCATAAAAGGGAGAAGACATCGTATAGCTCCAACTCTACTTTCCTCCCTTTGTCTCTGCTTCCATGGACATTTATATTTCTTTGTAAAAATTCACAACCAACAATAATAAATTATATGCAGGTAGTAGATATACATATAAATAAGTATAAATTAAGAGTCGAAATTAAAATATATATACATAACCTCTTACAGTTTTTTTTATAGTTTCAAGACGTATCCATCTCTTGGTCATGATACTTATACCACTAAAATACAAATACCACATTATACTATCACAATAGTATTGAATATCGCTGAAAGCTTCTTCTAACGTGTGTCCCATAAGCACTTTTTTTTCTCGAAACTGCTATAATAAAGGTGTATAGTGTAATTAGTGTCCTGACAAAGAGACGTAAATTTTCAATTTGTATAATGATAATATCGCACCTTTAGAACAAAAACGACTGCAAAAAAAGAATGTAAATTGAGACGCCTCCGAATTCTTTCATCGGTTGTTTCGCATTTTTTATAGTAAGCATTAAATTTTCAGTTAAAAATTATACCAATGGCATCAAGCTATTAATATAGGAAAAAAAAGCGTAATAAAAAAAAAATAAGTTTAATTAAGACATTTATTTTGTTAGTAATTATTAGATTGAAAAAAAACTAGCAAACGGAAGCAGTTTGATAAATAAGATAATGACATTATTATTATATGGTCAGATCAGGTCACTTTACACATATTTTATATTTATTCATTAAATGACATTAACTTAAATAAGTCACAAAGATAATTGGTAAGTCAGAACAAAGCGATCACAAAACTAAATTGGACGTTTTAACATTTTTTTTTAATAAAGTAACTTTGCCATTTGTATCGGAATAAAATTGATACAACCGGCTTTTGGTCACTATGTGTTTTTCAGCGTTGCATCCTTCACACAGCAATATAATAATCTTTATTGCTCACTAGTTCGACCCCATCTAGAATACGCTTCTCCTATTTGGTCTCCATTCTACAAGACTCATATTGACCATATCGAGTCTGTCCAACACCGTTTTTTTAAGAAAAGTGGCATGGTTGCTCGGATTACAAAGGAGTAATTATTCTTATTTTGAAATAGAGCAATCTCTTAATCTGTCTTCATTGGAGAGACGTAGAACTGAGATGGACCTTATATGCATTTTCAAAATACCTAATGCTTTAAGTGACGTCCCATCTCTGTTGCAATCAATTTCTTTTCATGTTCCCAACCGTGTCACCAGAAGTCAAAATCTGCTATTTATAAAATCTTCTAAGAGCAACTTTGGTTTTTATGCCCCAATGTCTAAAATGTGTAGATTAGTCAATTCATTACACGACTTGGAATTTTTTGGGATAGATCTTTCGGCTTTTCGTAGATCTCTTCGCGACTAAACAGTGTGAGATGAAGTTGGATTGGCATGGTTTAGCTCAAAGATTTTGATCTTTCGTTTTTTTTAAATATATTGTATACTTTTATTATTTTGCCCTTGTTTGTCTTTGCAAAATAGTTTTATGTTCTTTTTGTTCACTTTCTTTCATTTATGTTTCTTCATGTAACTATTGTTATTGACTTAGGCCGTATATATATATATAAATAAATAATAAACACAACACTAATAGCGTCACTTCCGTACTGACACAGATCCTTAATTCACTGAGTAACAAAGATACCGATGTAATGGATTTGCCTATTCCAACCCAAATGTTGCATTTTTATAAATGCAGAAAGATGGGAAATGTTCATTGAAGTCGTTTTATAATCCTAACTCATTTTTAAGTTTTTTTGAATTAAGTCGTTTTCGTTTAAAAGTTGCGGTATTATTTTCTACATCGATAAACGCTGTTCCTATCGACCTTGTCTAAAATCGATCCCAGGATCTTCAACACGTCATGTTTATTAGCTAGGTAACACGTTAAATGTTCGTATCCCAACTGCAATGAATACCGTTAATAAAAAAAAAAGTAAAATTCAAAGCATTTGACAGGTCATTTGCTAGCATAAGTGATAACTTTAATTATGTGGCAATTACCATTCTGCCTATTGGAACCTTTTTGTTCCGTTATTTTCTATAGTGATTAAGTTGTACAAATAGAAACAAAATTGAAGAAATGTGTATGTTTACGCATAGGCAAAGTGGTGAATGTTAAGCTGTGTGTTAATTTGCCACTTAAACCAGTCATTGGAAGGTCATAAACCTTGTAAATGCCTAGCTTCCACATTTCCTTCTCTTAAATGTTTTCAATTTTTTTCTCTAATATGTTATCGATTTTTGTAGTTATTTGTACAATAAAAATTTCTGATTAATTTTATTAACTTTGAAATCGAGTTGTATGTTGTAGATTCTAGGAACAAGGCACATGACTCTTCTGATCATACAGCATACAACAAATAATTTAAATACGCTGCTCTTAGAATACCAAAAACTGTGCTCTATGAACCATTATGTGCCGATACGAGAATAATCATGATGACGACTTGAAATGACCGTAATTTATATGCATTGGGATAGAAATGCCTAAAACGGATAGCGAAATTCTAGATTAATGGAAACGAGGCTTCAATCCATTTAATTTTTTAGCCTTGTTCCTAAAACTCTAAGCACCCAAATTTTCCGAATTTCCCAAACCGATTTAATTCCGGAGAAAATTGAGTTTTTCTAACGATCACTTTAAGAGTGAGAATTTCTTTTGGGATCTTTTTTCCGCCTATGCCAAGCAATTTGTTGGTAAATTATATTTCAACCCTGTGTTAGGAAAGGCCGTTAATTTCAGGGGTGGTTTTGCGATGTCTTATTCATAAATACCCCAACTCGAAACGCAGTCAAAGAAAATGTCTAAATTTTACCTAAAAAAAACCGTGTATGGAAAATATGCTTTTTTTATAAATATATTATAAGCGAGAGATTTGGGTGTACTGATGGATGATAAGTTTTTATTTAGAGATCACATAAATACAATAGTAGATAAGGCGTACAGACTTCTAGGGTTTATCTTACGAATCTCCAAGCAATTCTCATCACCAAATACATTCAAACTTCTTTACTATACTTATGTGCAAAGTCAACTCGAATTCGCTTCATTAGTATGGTCCCCTCAATATAATGTATATATTAATCAAATTGAAAACATTCAAAAGAAATTTATAAGGAGCCTGGAATATCGTTTTGGCAACATTGAAAATGATTTCGGCGCATCTTTGATCAATTTTAATATAGAATCACTACAAAAAAGGCGCCTTAATTTTTTATTTATTTTAATTTATTACCTCCATGGAAAACGCAAATGTCAACAATTATTCTTTTCTCACTTATTTTTTTTTTTTTTTGTCACATTTAATGTTTATATCTTTTTAATTTATGAAAACTTAATTGGTCTTTTTATGTAAAAAAAATGTTGTTTTTAATACTTATTTTGTATGACTGTATGTTTTCTGAATAAAATAAAATAAAAAATAAAATAATGATGGAATGAAGATGCTTGGATGGGAGTTGAGAGTAGCGTCAAATTTAAAAAATGTATTTACTGTGAAACAATTGTACTGCTCATTAGTAAGGAGTAGACTTGAATACAACGCCTCAGTTTGGTCTCCCTACAGTGAAATTTATTCTCATGTTATCGAAAGGGTAATAAATATTTTTTTTCGCTATGTAAATTATAAATTAAAAATACCTGTAGAATTCTTAAGTTAGGATTTTCTCAGAAATGAAATGAGATTACTTGTATTGTCTGACCGTAAAGTTATAGCTGATTTGTTATTCTTATTTTAAATAATGAAATCGCTAATTGACAGCCCTGCTCTGCTTGAACTTATTCAAGTTCGAATACCTGGTAGGTGCACTAGAAGTAAGGAATTATTTTTTTGTAACAATTCACGTACCAACTTCGAAATGCACTCTCCTTTACCCAGGATACATAGGTATGGAGATCAATATGAACAAATATTCTATATTTTTAATACAAATTCTGTTTGTTTCGGATTCATTTTCTTTTATTCAAGTGTCAAGCCCTTCCTTTGATTCCGGTGGTCCTTGTTTTGAATCCCAATGTACCTACTCCTCCCTGACGGCGAGTCAAGGAAGCAACGCGTGACAACACAACAAAAAAAACCGTACCGCGAACAACAACGAAAACCATACCGCGAGCGTGACAGTGATTTCGAATCACCAACATACAAGGAAACGTGCAAAGTGACCAGTGCAAACGATAACGGTGTCTTTCTGGACCAGTGCCAAAGGGAGGAAACCGTAAGTCCTTACTCCTTTCATTAATTCCAGGATTGACACTCAAAACCATAACGTCAATTAGTTCACCGAAAATCAAACGTTCCCTGTTTTCTTCGAACACGCGTATCGCGAGAGGGCAGGCCTTGTTTACAGTCCCGAGGTCGAAGGTATCGAGCATCCAACACTGTTCGTGAATTAAAACGTATTCTCACTCATTATTTTTTAGAAAAGTAATGGATTTATTTTTAAACAGATTATTAAATTTTACTTTGTTTCCTGGAATACGTGATTTTTTATTTCTTTATTTTAACATGTTGGACATAACATAAATTGTACATTAGTGGATTTATTGACAAATTTCAACTTCTTCCAATCAACTGATAATGATGATTTCACCAAATAAAGATATTATTTAGTTTAATTAAATTTTTTGTTTTTTATATTGCTCTAAAAAACTTATAATTTATAAAGAACAAATGTTGTATAATTTTTTTTATTATTATCTAGTAATTGTCCACTTAACTGTATTATATTTATATTTAGAAAACAAAATTTTCTCATGGTTATTGTTATCGTTTATTAAGAGATGTTATGTTTCTTTTTTACTTTTTTATTTTAAGTATTATATGTTCACTAAATTATTTAGTTTTAATTATTATAATGTTTCATACTATGTACAACATAATTATTGTTCACTGCTGTGATTATTTTTGTAAATCGGTTTTTTGTGCAAAAGGTTCTTTGAACCGTTGGTGTATATAAAAGAAGTAAAAAAAAATGCGACAATTTTAGAAAAAGATACTTAAAAATGAATTTCTTGTATGATAAAAATAAATATTGAAATTGAATAGGTATCTGATTCAACCTTCGTCAACAACAATTTAACGTAGTTATAAAAGAAAGTAGCCAGTCCACAATAAAAAAAAAATAGATATTGGTATTATCGGGAGCAGTAAGGTCTTTCATACAAAAAACTGTAATAATCACCTTCTGAAAATAACGTCGATCACAAAAACGGCTTTCCTTAATTTCCAAAAAATACCCAAAACACTAAAACAATCTTATTTTTCTTCTTCTTCTTCTTTACGTGTCATGTTGGGTCCTCCCGACGTTGACGATCACTTGGGAGAAAGCTTCCCTATCCTGAGCAGTGCGAAACAGCTCCTCCACAGCTCTATGTCTAGCCGGGAGATTATTCGCACCCCTGGTCCATTAAAGGACCGCCCGGGACTCAGGGCCATTGTTTGGTTTCTCTTCATAGTGATATCCTGGGAATTATTGACCGAAGTTGTTTCCCGTTCCGTTCTTCGGTGGAATTTTCTATCGGGGTTACCTACCCTTAGCTGGAGGGGTCCCGTTTTATGGCGCCGGACACTCGCCATTCATTCTCTCCCTATCTGCTATAGCACTGATGTAATGGCAGTGGCCACATTGCCCAGGGCTCGCGGGACCAAAGAGACCACTCATGGACGCTAGGGAGTAGGACTATTGGTAGTGTTGCTGATGGAATGCAACTGCGGCATTACACGGCATTTTATATGTATGTAAAATATGCACCACCGCGGCCCTACCAAAATTTGAGCCCTTAAGAAAAATCATACAGTACTTTAAATCTCATTACAACTGGTCAAGTACATAATAAGATTCTTTTTTGTAATATAAAAAAACTAATGTAAGAACAAAAAAACAGAATCTTTCCATTTTTTTGCAAATGCATTCTCCTCAAATGCAACCCTTATAGATCGATGAATAAAACATTAATGCTCCTATCTTCTTTTTTATATAATTGATTAAATATTTTAATATCTACGAACACGTACAGCGCAAAGATCTGTATTTAATAAAATAAATAAAACAACTTTGTTTTTAACCACTAATTTTTTAATTTTTACCGACTAATTTCAAAGCAAACAAGCTTATTTGTCAAGGTTTACGTAACTAATTAATTAATTCCTTTTTATTTTATTTCTATCATGTTCACTAAATACTACACGTGGACCCAATAAATCAAGTGGTTTTTTCTTACACGGGTGGTTATCTGAAAAATAAAAAAATAGTGGTTAAAAACAAAGTTGTTTTATTTATTTTATTATAATAAATAACCACAAAGTTAGTGCTTTAATATAATAATAAATTCAAAAATAAACGTTAAAATAAAATAACATAAAATTCGTTAATTATTATACCTTGATAAAGAAGCTTGTGTATCTTTAAAACCGGTCGGTTGGTAGAAATATAAAAAATAAGTTATTAAAAACAAAGCTATTTTATATTTATTATATTATAATGAATAATCGCAAAGTTGGTGCTTCGAGTATAAATTCCATGAAATCAGATTGTCAGATTTTTGTTACAAAAGGCCTTTAAACTATTATTTTTTTAATTTTAATTGAGAAATCAACAGTTCTACAAACGTGTTTATAGTAAACAAACAGATATTGTGTATAAACTCAGAACTAATAAAAGATACCATAAATAAGATTGATTAAGAGTATATTGTTTTCCTTAAGTATCTGTGCGATGAATTTTGAGTGTTCTTAAGTAGCTAGATCCTTCGATTTAAGATATAAATTTAAATAATTTGTTATTGTATGGGTTTATTAAGCGCGGTGACTTTTAAGAAGAAACAAAATATTTAAAGTGGCACTTACCGAGCTAAGTATAAGAGATATTAAATCAATTGAGTCACTGGAATACCACTTAGTGGCTGAAATTTTCACTTTGAGTGACTTTTAACAAAGGACAATTACTATTATTTTAAGAGATACTGAGTACCGTAATTTGAAAAGGTCACAAAAGATCGTATTATGTATCTTTAAATTAATAAGCTTCGAGGAAAAACTGTGGATTAATTTTGCTTGATTGAGATTTTTTTACAGTAGACTTTTGAATTTAAAAAAAAACGCTTTTATTCAAAGGGTAAGTTTTTCACTGCAGTAGAAATCAAACACTGATTTGAGTGTACTGATCATGTTATTTTATTTTTACAAATATAAAGACAAAAATTGAGTTGGTAAAATTTTTTGTTTACTTTATTGCAGTGTCCTTTTGCCATATTTATTGCAATATCTAGGAACAGCTAGCCCTTCCATACTAGTAAACCTGGTGTTGTAATCATGTTCCAACTTGTGTTTACACTCGGAGTTCGACGCATGCTCACAAATTAATTTGTACCAAAGTAGAGCCCTAACAAATAATTTCTTTACAGATTTATACATCAATGATATTGAAATATTGTGTCTCTGACATTTTAATTAAACATCTAAGATACAAAAAAAAGATTAAGAAAAAATACTTACTTAACAGGCCGTGCGAGTTATATATGTACACCACGAATTTGAAGAAATCCTCATGACACGTCCACGCGTCTCCAAAGCACGACACACTGAGCGTAAAACACGAAAAGTTCTGTTTTAAGCACTAAATATTTAAATTACAAACTAACATTGATTTCATAAACAATATCTGTACTTTAAAGCTGAAAGGCTGAAAGTCACACTTTTTGCAAAATTGATTATGAATGTCACTTTGTATATATATATTTAGATTATATTTTTGCTAAAAACATCGGAGTCCTCCGGTATACCACTACTGAAAAAGCTTGTTCTAAAACACCAGTAGTGCAGTAATAATACTCTGCTTTCAACGAAATTCAACGGTTTGCTGGTAACCGAGTGGATACCTAATTAATTCCACAATTTTTATAACAAACTACCCCTGACACAGCGAAGGATTTTGCACAAGATTAAGTCTTATTGTCATAATCAACCAAACTAAACCATTTTGTTATTTTTTTTGCCGTTACTTCATTATTTTACTTTTTTCACATACTATTCACTTTCAATTATTGTTTTATTGCTATTAATATCGTGTCATAAAATGTATATTTATGTGTTATTTTCATGAATTTTTTTTTTTAAATTAATGGTACGTAGCTTAATGTTTTTGCCTAATGAAAGTTTGAGCAATACAATTTTTTTCATTCAGTATTCTACATTACTTTTTATTTTTAAGTCCGAGGAGAAATTAAGGCGCGCGCCGGGCAGTTAGAACAAATAACATTGAAGTCCCATAGTTATTTGATAATCCTTATTCCTAACGTTTTTTTCTTAAATATTATTATCAAAAGCCAATATCAATAGAAGAAAATAGTAATACATTGTTTTTTACTTGGATAAAAAAAAATAGCGATAGAATTTTAATAAATCAGCAGATAGAATTTAAAAACTCACCCTTATTAGCCCCCTTAGTTAGACCCTGTACATTGTAATAAAACAATAAATATATTTCATAACATATAATATCCTCTTAAAGTACACCGCCAACACGTGTTTCGATCATTTGTCTCACTCTGTTCCATTGCAATATTGCGTATTGTATTTTTTTCAACTTATTTTTAAATGTACCTACACTTAAGATAATATTTATTTTTATATAAATTATCCATACACTGTATAATATTCACCAGTCTGAAGATGCGCATTAGAGGGTGAATGCGCTAATTGGTCAAAATAAAAAAGTGGAAGTGTACCAAGTATTTTTTAAATTAATAACTTATATGTAAATATAAGTTATTACATCATTCGATAAATACATTTGAAACAGTTTTACAACTTCAAACTGCTCGCGATCTCTTAAACAATTTACTAAATGTGACTTCCAGCATTTCAGAATTATGGTACAGATATAATAGATGATTTTGTGGATTGTGCTACATATTCAGCATTATAACAAAATTATTTACTGAACACTTAATAGCAAGAAACATTACTCTATGTGGTGTATTAGTGGTTTACAACATAAAAATTCACCCAGTCAAACATACACACACAGTGAAAAAATAAGGCAGTAATCTTAAATATTTTGTCTTTGACTTCTGGTTATATCTAATATCGATTTTGCTGATTTTTTTTATACTGGAAAATAGGATGACGTACTTATATTTTAAAATGCAAGGAATTCATCCACTTAAAAATAATATGTTTGCTAAGTTGATAGGAAGAATCTCCGCATAAAGAATACGATGCACGTAAGTTGAAAATCGCGAATTCAGCGCCCGCTGAGAACGCTTTTTGGAAGACTCTTTAAAAAGACTGGCAAAGGAATTCACTTTCAAAGGGAATGCAACTCTCGTCATTTGCCTTACTGAGTGAACTTGTTCAGAAAGAACGCTCACTGGAACCTCCCATCGACTCAAATTGAATCTCAAATAAGCAATATGTGAAGAAATCTCATTTTACCGAGACACAAAGCACTCATTTATCTTAATTAAATAAATAATTCAACTTTACGTACTACAACAGGCACGGAGAACACTCTTGAGAAGGAAATGTGGAAGTCAAAACATTTACAGAGCTTATACGCTGTCATTAGCTGGTTTAAATGGCCACTGAGTAACGTCAACCATTTTTTTATATTAAAAAAAATACATATTCATTCAACTTTCCGTTGATTTTTGTGAAGTTATTTATTTAATTATGTTTTATTTCTACAATTCAAATGATGTTAATATAACAATATTAAAACAGTTTAAAAAAAAACAAAAATAAGAAAGAAGCATTGAAAAACATAAAACATATGGGACATAAAGACAAGATATGGACTATTAATTAGTGCTCGTTCAAATCATTGTAAACTTCAACCAAAAACGTACAGATCTGTCTTGAATTAACAATATGAAGTGTTAAGACCATAGTTTTTTTCTATATCGATAAACAGTTCTTCATTGTTTCTCAACCTACGAGTTGGAAAATGGAATTTTATTAATCCCTGTAATGATGGCACATCGATTATACCATTTTGTATGCCGAACATATATATGGAGTCAATATTAGTTGTACGTTTGTGTAGACTAGAAATATTTAACATTGACTCTATATCAGTATATGAATAGTTACCTCTCTCTAGTCCAAGCATCCACGCTACTTTTCGAAGCAAGCGATGTTAGACTGATTCAATGAGATTTATGTGATCTACATACAATGCAAACCCAGACCACGGAGGCATATTCTAGAAGAAGGCAAACAGTTGAGCAATTAAGAGTTTTGATAGTGCGGACATAAGTAAAATCAGAGGATATTTTGTTAACGAAGCCAAGTAACTTCAGTGATTTATTTACTTTATTATATATATCCTCGTTGTATGTCAGTTTATAAACAGAACAACTTTTAAATCTCTGACAGACTTAATTACATCAATTTTAGGGTTTTTTATTAGGTACTCGAAGGAAATTGGTTGTTGTTTTATTCTATAAAATTACATTATTTTGCATTGTTTTAATAATAACTTATAATCTATTGACTTTACACCATTTGTCAAAAGAGTTTATGTCTGAGTGAAGAAAAAAACAGTATTGTAAAGTTTTAATTATTTTAAGAATTTTGTTGTCGTCCGTGGAGAGCCAAAATTGAGAGTTGGAGAATGATTTAACAACATCATCAATAAACAAATTAAAAAGCAGGGGTGCCAAATGGGCACCCTGGGGTACACCCGATGTAATATCAACACTGGTTGACAATTAGTTATCTATCCAAACATTTTGTTTCCTGCACTACTGCAATAAGAATTTAAAAATGAGAGTAATGGATCTCTTAATTTAATTAAGGCATGTAATTTATATATTAGAATTTATTTTATATAAATAATTTATTGACAATTTTTTATGGAATTCCATTGTAATGATCTACCAGCAAAGTTTGAGTATGTCCAAATGCTTGCAGACTGTCTGGATTTCCTCCCTAGGGAGTTATTCACATTTAAATTTATTTCAACAGAAAGGGAAAACATTATGGAGAAGGGAATATGGAAGTCTAGGCATTTACAGGGCTTCTGACCTATCATTGGCTGGTTTAAGTGGCCACTTTACACTTTACTGTGTAACATTCATCATTCTGCCTATGTTTGAACATCCACATTTTCTCAACTCTTCCATCTCTTGACTTTTGTGAAATAAAACAGCTGAAACCTTTATCATGTGGGTGAGATCTATCCAGCTGAACCAATTCATCTACTAGGCAACGCCTGAAAACAATTGTCCAATTGTTTAAACTTCTTTTTTTACCAGGTAGTAACGACAGGTCGCAGTGCCACAATAACGACAGGTCGTGACCCCTGTTAATGCTTAAACTCTCATATTCCTTTTACGGGGTTAATGACCTGTCATTGGCTGGTTTAAGTGGCCACTTTACACATTGTGTAATATTCACACAAGCATTATCGACAAAATCAAGAAAGGAGCTCTGCGGTGGTTTGGACATGTAGAACGAATGGACAGCGAGAGAACGGCTAAGAATATTTACAATGCGAATGTTGATGGATGCAGAAATAGAGAAAGACCGAGAAAGACATGGAATGACCAAATCCAACAAATACTTAAAGATGGACATGTCAAAAGTCGGAATAATCGGCGCGCGTGCATGAGAAGATGTATGAATGTAGAGGAAGCGAGATCTGTATGCAAAGATAGAGTGTTGTGGCGTTCTATCCTCTCTGCCTACCCTCACGGGGAAACGGCGTGATGGTTTGTTATGTTATGTTATGTTATGTTTTTTAATATTCACCATTCTGACTATGTTTGAACATCTTTTGTGAAGTAGAAGATTTGAAACCTTTATCATGTGGATGAGATCCATCCAGCTGAACCAATTCATCTACTAGGCAACGCCTGAAAACAGTTGTCCAATTGTTTAAACTTCTTCTTTTAACAGGTAGTTAGAAAACATATAGAGAGTAATAAAAATTGAAGCATAAATATTAATTTGAAAATATACCGATAATAATAAAAAATTGAAGAAGACTATAAATGAGAGTTTAAACCATTTATAATTAAAAAATTAAACATACGTGTAAATACTACAAATGTAAATGAATAAACAGAAAAAGTAAAAATAAAATGAAAATGAAAATAAAAACATTAAGGAGATTAAAAGAACAAGGTGACTAAAAGGCTTGACTTATTTGCTCCATGTGTATCAATGTAATATTTAGTACTGTAAAAAAAAAATAGGATAGAATTCATTCGTTAAGTATACCTTGATAAAGAAGATTGTGTTTCGTTTTAAAAAAGTTGTTGTTTATGTATTTTATCTAAATGTTTTATTTAAAAGTGTGAAAAGAAATACAAAATTGTATACGTTCATTGAGTTGCAACTTCTCCATTAATTGCACACCCAAGTCATTGAAATAAGATACAGTCTCTCCCGTTTCGAGTTCGCGGTGTTTCTAAGAGGCGCAACGTTGAACTTCACATTAAATAAAATTAGTTTTCATTAAAGATTCATTAAAACTTCAAAGATAAAGCCGAGTTCATTTAGTGCATGCATTGAATAGATTTCATCAGTAGGGAAAGCTGGAGTCAGTTGACTACATGTGTCTAACATGACACAATTATTTCAATTTGAAGTTTCTCTCTCTGTGTGTGTAGTCTGCCTAACTAGGTACAACCTGTTTTAAGGCAGACATTTTTAAAGGCAGTACAAAATAATAATTAAACTTTCTACTAGTCTAACAAATTACAACAGGGATGGAGAATACCTTAAATAAGGGAATATGGAAGTCAAGGCATACAGGGCTTATGACCTATCGTTGTCTGGTTTAAGTGGCCGCTTTACACACTGTGTAACATTCACCATTTTGCATATGTTTGACCATCCATAGTTCTTCAATTCTTCCATTTGTTGATTTAAGTAAAGTTAAAGAGCTGAAACCTTTATTGTTGCATGTTCCATATTCCTTTATTTAAGGTATTCTCCATCCCTGTTGTAATTTGTTAGTCTTAATGTCCTCCGAGGGGGTGAAATCCAGTCTTTTGTCTACGAACATTTGGACAAACTCAAATATTGTAATGAAACCAACTGGTCCAAGAAGTTTAAAAATTGAAAAATTGTTTTTAGGCGTTGCCTAGTATGTGAAATAATTCAGTCAGATAAATATCTTCGCAACAATAAAGGTTTCAGCTCTTTAACTTTACTAAAATCAACAAATGGAAGAATTGAAGAAATATGGATGGTCAAACATAGGCAAAATGGTGAATGTTACACAGTTTGTAAAGTGGCCACATAAACCAGTCAATGACAGGTCATAAGCCCTGTAAATGCCTTGACTTCCATATTCTCTTATTTAAGGTATCCTCCATCCCTGTTGTAATTTGTTAGTCTTAATGTCCCCCGAGGGGGTGAAATCCAGTCTTTTGTCTACAAACATTTGGACAAACTCAAACTTTCTACTAGTATTTTTTTTACAACTCGTTTATTTATATTAATGTCAATAATTACAAAACAAATGTAAAAATACATTTGTGTGATGTTTCATAATCAAGAGTATTTAAATGTTATGCAAAACTTTTTCATATTTATTTATGCTCGTAGATATTATGTCGGCCTCATGGTGTAATGGTCAGAGCGTTAGCCTACCATACAAGAGGTCTCGGGTTCGATTCCCGACATGGTCAGGACATCTTTTTTCTTCCCGCCCCTCGGTGGTCCTCAATCCTGCCTTTCAAAATTAAACGAAGCAAGGGGTACTTTTCTGCACGCATTATTTGCCCCAGAAATAAAATTTTACAAATTTTTATGGTGGTTAAGAGTTCTCTGCTTGTTTTAGCTCGACTAAAGACTTCTGAGTTCGTTATCAGGTCTGTCAAAGGTATTTTAAGCATTTCACGATACAGCCACATCTCAAAAGCGTCCAGCCGGTTCATAGTGTTAACCTTAAGAGTACAAGTCTCACAGCCATACAACAATACAGACCATACAGAACAGTTTACCAATCTGTACTTCATTTTTAAGTTTAGATTATGATTGAAGATGAGGTATTTTATTTTGTTAAAAACAGCTCTTGCTGCCTCAACCCTGCATTGAATTTTCATATCCGTATTGAAGGTCTCTGTAAGAACGTACTTTATTGTTTGTTGGTTTGTTTTTGTTATATAAGTCTGCAAATTATTTTATTAATTTTATCTTTCAAATATTATTGAGATAATATTTATTATTTTCCTACCAAATTTCAATGACTCCCAGAATATATGTACCTAAGAAAATTAAACACGTGAGTCCACTTTTTGCCGTTTTGAAATTAAAACTGCGGCAGTTATAGCAATAAGCTATTTTACATATGAATAAATCACTAATGTCAACTTTTGTCATAAAAAAGTTTTTTATATTGAAATAAAAGTCTGAAGCTCAGTTTTTTTATTGCAAAAGTCAAAATTTTCCAGATTTGTTATGTTGATGTGTACTGTTATAGATAATTCTTTATAGATTGAAAGTGTCTCATTTGATTAAAAAGTTTTGATGTTTCGAAAATCTCACAATCACAAAATCGTATTCCTGAATTTCGTTCTATGTGACTCCCGTGGTTTATTTTTTAAGAAACAGGTGTTAAATGCCAATAAATTTAATTATTTTTCACACTTTATAAATAACTAAGTTTCATCTTAAATATAAAACGTAATTTATTTTTATTATGGATTTTTCATACCGCGCTATTTTTTCGTAAAACAATCCATCAAGGGCGCTTTACAAATATTTTAAGCTTATAAGCAAACACATAAGTACTGTATATATATATTGGTAGGAAATAAATTCCCACGCGGATGCGGGGCAAGAAATAGCGGGATCGAAGCCTTAGGGTTTCTACGATATAGTGGACCATATTTTAGACTGTATTTTTTTATTTAATATAAATAAGTAAATATCTTCGATTTAGGGTATGCAGTATCATTCAGTATCATTCATTCAACCCCAACAAACGAAATGAATCAGTAATGGAAAACACTAACCTAGTTCGTTCTTGATGAAATTGCTTGTGAGCGGCACCAACACTAGAACAGGCCCCGATCTGGAGCTAAACTGGTGGTTGGTGGAAGCAGAATATATGATGCGGGACACGTTCAACAAAATAAACGCGTGATTCACTACACGAGGTCTTATTGTGGCCGATGATCAAAATATACTGGTGGGAAGTAAACAGTGGTTGTAGGTAAAAAGGATTTTGAAGTTGTGACAAAATTTTAACTATGCCTACCCTCATAATTTGCAACCATATATATATTGAACCGAGAAAGAAGCCACTGTCGCGGGTTATTGGCACTTTTACATCAGCAATCTCCTGATAGCATAAATTCTGAACAAATCAAAGATGGTGACTGGTAGTTATATGTATTTATTCATGCATTTAATAATATATACAGTTTTTTGTTCACTTTGCCCATCTGTATGAAACAGTACTTATGATTTTCTTGTTGTATTACTGTAGAATGTTTTATTATTTAAACTTTCTACTGAATTCTGTATAATTTTTAGGTTAATTTTTTAAATATATCTTGGGTATAAGGAAATTTATGTTTTAAAAAAATAAAAATATTAAGCCAAATATGTTTGTATTAAAAATGTTTGTAAAAGGCAGATTTGCCGTTTATGTCAATAAAATGAAAATAAAATAAATAAATATATCATTACATATTATGGCGGCCTCCATAGTGTAGTGGTCAAGACGCTTGACCCACAAATGGAAGGTTCTGGGTTCGATTCCCGGTGAGAATACAAAAATAAAATGTAATTTTTGTCAAACTGGGGTTTTCCGTGATGTAATTCACCACTGTAATTTGACCTTCTGGCCTGTTGTGGTGCAAAAAAAAATATATTTGACAATAAAACTGAAAATTTAATAATTTAGATACTATGTCTAAAATCACTCGCAAACAAGTGGAGTTGTATAAAAAAAAAAAGATATTTTTTATCCACTTATACAATAATGAATTCTAGACACAACAATAAAAAATCAAAAACACAGTTTTTTATTGGCATTTGTATGAATAGGATAAAAAACTATTTACTTCACTTAAAAACGAGTTGATATATAGTATTTTAGCCTTGGCGTACACTAGATAAGAAAATACGTATATTCTATTTCACTACTTGGAAAATTCCCATCAAACGCAATTCATTCTCTCAAAGACTTTGATACTGGAACAAGATCGTATTTTCCTTTCATTAGTTTGTCTAGGCTCTTGACATTATAATATAGAATATTGTATTTCAGTAGTTTGAAACAAAAGTCATTCAACCATGGCACTTATAAACTCACACTTATTTACACAGTGGCCAAATGCACTGGTTAAAGGGGTTAAATGCAAAACTGCCACTGTGCAAGATCACTATTCTGCCATCATAAGGAGGAGGTTTCTGCATAAAACAATAAACGGAGAAAATAAATATTTTCAACTCGGAGATTGAATTCGATGTGTGAAAAATACTACAAAAATTTAGTTTATTATTATGCGACAGTATGTTTTATGTATTGATTGATTTGGTGGTTATTTTGTAGAACTCCATATTTAAACTTATAATTAGAAATCAAACACTGATTTGAGTCTACTAAACACATTTTGAGTCTACTGTTCAGTAGATTCAAATCGGTGTTTGATTTCTAATTATAAGTATGTTTTATGGTTTGTCCTAACGGAAAATATATATTAATTTTAATAAATTTTACGTTTTGTATTTAAAAATTTACATTATCATCATCTTTTTTGTAAAAAAATACAAGAAAATATAAAACTCAAAATATTGTTGATAAATTACCTGGTCCATGAAGAAATATAGAAATGGAAAAAATAACATTTTCAGGCGTTGCCTAGTATGTAGGTGAAATAATTCAATTAGATGAATCTCACCCGCATAAATAAAGGTTTCAGCTCTTCAACTTCACAAACATCAACAGGTGAAAAAATTGAAGGAATATAGATGTTCAAATATAGGCAGAATGGTGAATGTTACCCAGTGTGTAAAGTGACCACTTGAACCAGCCATTGACAGGTCATAAGCCCTGTAGATGCCTAGACTTCTATATTACCTTTTCTTAAATGTTCTTCATCTCTGTTGTAATATGTTAATACAAACACCTCCCCAGGGAGTTGAATCCAGTCGTTGTCTACAAAAATTTGGACAAACTCAAAATACTGTTGATAAATTACCTGGTCCATGAAGAAGTATAGAAATTGAAAAAATAACATTTTCAGGCGTTGCCTAGTATGTAGGTGAAATAATTCAATTAGATGAATCTCACCCGCATAAATAATGGTTTCAGCTCTTTAACTTCACAAACATCAACAGATGAAAGAATTGAAGGAATATAGATGTTCAAATATAGGCAGAATGGTGAATGTTACACAGTGTGTAAAGTGGCCACTTGAACCAGCCATTGACAGGTCATAAGCCCTGTAGATGCCTAGACTTCTATATTACCTTTTCTTAAATGTTCTTCGTCTCTATTGTAATATGTTAACAAGAAAATATGTTATACTTCAATGAAAATACGTTTCTAGCTAGAAACGCTCTTTTTATTTAGTAATTAAATAAACGTCTTTATTTTTTGGTGTTAATATGCCAATTGATTCTACTCAACTTAATAAAATAAACGTTACTGGCCATTTACTGTTTTTCAAACTAGTAACGCTGACCTAATAATCAATTAACTTCTAAATTACCAGCAGATTTTAAATTTAATTGAAAACGAGTAGGTACATTCATTTCAGATGTTTTTAAAAACGGAATAAAAGAAAAAATAAGTATTTTAATTAGTCTTTAATAATTATATAAGTCAGAACAGCATTTTATGTATAGTAATCTTCAAGAATTTTTGCAGGTTAGTCTCATTTATTAGATAAAATAATAGGGTTGTGGTTATTTTAGGAAGATAGATGTATTTTTAGTAGATGCGTATTTTTTTCCTTATTCCGAATATGTATTTAACTCAGTTTTGAAAAAAATGTTAGACGCGTCCTTCTTTCTTATGACGGCAATATTCGTGGTAAGATCAACAAAACCAGTAGCCAAACGACTATTTTATTTAAGTTCAATGTGCACATTTCTGTCTTTTCGTTAGCTGTTATACCACGCACAAGTTGTGCATTGAAAATAAAAGAAATAGTATTTTTACTTCTGGTTTAGCTGGTCTTCCCAAAAACAGGGATCATGCAGACTGGCGGTTTATTTAACCCCCTCAATTGTGAGGTTAGAACTTTTTGACTATTTTACTAAATTAATGATAGGCTTTAAAAGTAACAGCAGTTTAAAAAATAAATATATTAGAAGCGGTAAATAATTTCATAACGAAACTGTTTACATTTATTATTTAATTTGATTATTTGCCTCCAAAATGAAATGTCAAAAAGACAAAAGTTACAATTTTCAACACCTCCTTCTGTTCGTATTCAATCGAGGTCTATATGATATGAAAAGGGAATTACCACTTTTTTTACAATTCTCAATTAAAAGGGGTCTTTGAAATACTTTCAAGCAAAAAAAACATTTTTGTACCTATTAGTAGCATTAATGTTGAGGTTTGGACATATGGAGCGAATGGAAATAAAAAAAAACGGCCAAAATGATCTACGAGGCGAATGTTGATGGACGCAGAAATAGAGGAAGACCAAGAAAGTCATGGCACGATCAAGCCCATCAAATAATATAAGATGGACATGTCAAGAGTAGGAAGAATCGGCGAGCGTATATAAGAAGATGTATGAATGTAGAGGAAGCGAGATCTGTGGGCAAAGATAGAGTGATGTGGCGTTCTATCCTCTCTGCCTACCCTTACGGCAAAATGGCGTGATGGTTTGTTTGTTTGTTTGTTTAGCATAAATAATATTTTTTCATTTATAATTTCAAATTCCCGTGAAAACAAAATATTGGATGGTGACGCCCCTAATACGTCTGGATTCGGCTAAACTTTGAACTTTGTTTGTGATCGTTGAAATTTAAATAGAACATCGTCACAAATCTTGACGTCACAATTGTCAAGGCTCAACATGTCGCATTTGTGTAGAGACATATTTTTTAACAATTTTATTTAAAAAGTAATGTATGAAAACATTTCTTCAAAATATTCATATTGATTATTAAAAATACAATTTATGGTATTTATTTAATTTATGTTTGGTACTAGATTTTTACAATACATAGGTTTCAAGGAATTTAATAAATTGCCACAAAAATTTAAAGTACCTATTTCAAAATATAGAAACAGGACGTGCGAATTGAAGAATAATTTTTTCCAGAAGTACTTTGAATAAATAATGTTAGTTTATAGAGAATGCGCATCTTGAACATATACCTTTTAATATTTCACCGTTTTTGCTTGTATATGTAATTTTTAATACTATTTAAATGTTATTTGTGTTTTTTTCTTTTTATATACTTTTTTTGGCTTGTATACATAATTTCAATTTTTTCAACGTTTTTGATAAAAAAAATTAACCTGTATTGGGTGTGCGCATATTTTGTTAATTAAAAAAAATGATTTTATTTTGTACTAGTTCAGTATGTATATATACATCCATGTAATTTTTAAACTTTTTCAATTTTCTTTCCCAGATTGCATAATGTAAACATTATTTTGAATTTATTTCCATGCCTAGTATTCTGTTTATTCTGTTATTTTCAAGTATTTTTCATAACTTTTTTAATTTGTAGTATATCATAATTTTAATTTTTCTGCTTTTGTTAAATAATATTATAGTTTAAAATTTAAAAACGTCTCTAAAAAAATTATTATCTGTATGTCCCTAAATGAGTTTTTTTTTAAAAAACTCCTTGGGAATATTGTATATAATTAGGTATAATATGTTTTTTCAATATAATAAATTTATATTTCTCCATAAATGTTTGCTTCTTTTATTAGTATTCGTAGTATGTGATATTTCCCTATTATTGACTTATTTGTTGTAAAGTTAAAAAGGAAAATATATTATTTACTCATTTGTTTTACTTTTGTTGTTGTTTTCTTGTTCTCTTCATTTGGAAGAAAAAAACGGACATAACTTATTTTGACGCTCAATACGAAGCTAAGGTTCTTTGAAAAATTGCAATTTATGCTCGTGGAAATACAAGAATTGATCATTAATTCTGGTTAATTACTTCAATACGTCGAATCAATGGTGATGTTTTGGACTTTGCAACAATGGTGTTTCATTGTCCAAAAACAATGAAATTCGAAAACTACTCATCATGATAATGTAAACATCTGTTATTTTGTCTAGTAATGCACACATGCCTTACTTATAAGCTGGTTTGATAAAAAAGAAATATGTTTACAATACAAAATTGAAAAGCGGATTTCATTTTGTCAGTTTATTTACAATGCTTCAGAAAAAACAGAAATATCGTTTTGTTTCCAAGAAAATACAAGAAAACGCCAAGAACATGAATGGGAGGCAGCTTTTTTATTTAAATTTTACCTTTTATTTCTAATTTCCGTGAGATTAAAAAAGGTGTTATTTCTCTATTACGGGGGATTTTCTTCGCATTGTATTCAAAACGAACAAGATGGAGACCGTCACAGGAAGAATTATTAAAAAAGGAAAAAATAAGGTGAAAATGGCGCGAAACGGAACTGAAGAAAAACGGCGGGAATCTCAAATTGTGTTTTCACTGAAATCAATTTTTGGCAATAATCAGGTTTTTGCCAAATCGTGAAAGGCTTTTCGATTCAATTTGTTTTTTCGCGAATAATTTTTAGTCTCCGTTTTTCTTATTCAATTACTCTCAGATCAAATACAGACTGTCACAGCTGAATCGGGCCTGGAAAAAGTTAAAAAGATTATGAATAAAGAAGATATTTAATGACCGTCGTAATTAGGAAGGCACATTTTTAATCCTTTCAACAGAAATCCGATAATTTTTACAATGAAAAGAACTCTGAAATAAAAACCAGAATTATTTTTTTAGATAATAATCAAAGATTTTTACTCCCAAATAATTCGATTCAATTCAATTCCATTATCTTAAATTAAACATACAACACAAACAAAAAATTTAAGACGTACAAATTTAAAAAAGGCAAAAAATACATAAAAAGATTATTGTAAAATAGTGGGAGAATCCTGCTCCGGAAAACCCCTTCGGATACATGGAACAGATCAACATCCAGAGCAATGTTGTTCGGCATAGTGGTAGCCCTTCCAACAGGCAGGTTGGTCTTGTATATCGGAATATGGGACAATCTATGCTGACGCTGTCTTAGGTAATAATCAGGAACATACAAGTCAATGCTCATCATTATCTCAAAATTATTGATCGTACCGCGGAACAATCTTATTTTTGTTGCATTTATTAGCACCCATTACTTTAATATTTTTTTTTCATTTACCCTAAAGTTTAAAATATACTCAAGTATATATTTACTCTTAAATTCAATTGAATTTTGAGTTCTATTTTTTCATTTAAAAAAAAAAATTTAAGCCTTTTTATTTGGTTTTGTTGAGTGTTTTTTTTCTTAATGCTATTTATTATTTTTGCAAAGCATCAAAAACGAAATAAATACATTTTCATTATTTTATATGTGCACAATATTACGTATTCAATCTTTAATTTGAATCTTAATAAAAACTTACGTCTTTACACCTGATGACCAACTATTATTTAATATTAACAAATTACAACACGGATGGAGAATACCTTAAATAAGGGAATATGGAAGTCAAGGCATTTACAAGGCTTACGACTTGTCATTGGCTGGTTTAAGTGGCCACTTTACACACTTACACATTATTCAATAGTTTATCATGACAAAAATGTTTTAATAATAATTTTTTTTGTTCTTATAATGTATTAATATTGTAATGACACGTGTATTTTATTAAATAAAGACTCTAAAAAAAAGTAAAAAACCTTGCTTCTGAGCTTTGAGAGTAAAAACAATATAAGGTATAATTAGGATCAATTTCGTTACTGACATTGAAATTTGAGAACGGACGCAACAGCCTCCTATATAACGAGCGTTTTGAGGTTGCGGCGGTCGACCTGGCTTGGAAACGCGAGAGCCATACTCCAAGTTGCCTCTTCTTCACATCTGCGGGCTCCGGCCGCCCTGGAAGACCGTCAATGACGATCTTTCGGCTTTACTTGGCGGAACTAGGGGATGCTGGATGGACGAGGGAGGAGGCGAGAGTACTGGCTGGTGATAGGGTCTTACCTACTAATACTTAAGATATTATATTTACTAATTGGTATTAGGTAAACGCAACAATTGAAAGAGTTGATTTTATAAGGGATCTTTGCGTATTTTTTTATGATTAACTTACATTTATCAAACATATTGACAAGATCTAAAATGAGGCGCTAAGTATGTTGGGATTTATTTACATGGTTACAAGCAAATTTTTAAAGATCACACCAATCAAGTCACTTTATTGCTCCCTGGTTCGAAGTTTTTTCGAAAATGTTTCGCCAGTCTGGTCACCCCTTCATAGTGTGCATTCTGATGAACTTCAGCACTTCCAGAAAAAAAATATTTAATAAAAACTACATATTCCAGCTGCTTTATTTATATTTCTATAATCAATTTCTATACATAGCAAATCTTTTAAAAATGTCTGATAGTATAATTCTAACAGACCTTATATTATTTTATAAAGTAACCAATTAATTCAGTGGCTGTCCAGATTTGCTGGAGTTGGTGTGTTTTCGTGTTCCAGGTTGACATACCCGCCACAGATCTCCTTTTTGCTCTGCAAGTTCTTTCACCAACTATCACATGTACTCGCCTATCCCTAGGCTCCACAGATATGGTAATCAGTATGAGGATAAGACTTATATATTTGGTTTTAAAACAAGTCTGATTTATTTTTTTCTCTTGAAATATAATTTTTAAACTTTTCTATGTGTTAAAAAACGTTTTTTTTTTGCTTTTTCATATTTATGTGCACATTTCGTAAATATTTTCTGTTATATATGCGTATTTAGTTGTATCTGTTGTTATAGTAATGCAATTTTATCATTTTTATTATGTATTTATATATGTTTGTATATGTTCAATGTATTTGTTAAAGGCAATTGATGCCATTTATGGAACACAAATACTGGTAAGGCAGCAGTAACACACATTCACAGTTAAAAAGCACAAAAATACAGATTTAAAGTTAATAAAAAAAAGCAAGTCGTTATAAAACAATTATCTGCCCTTTTGACAAATGAAACAGTAGATTACAAAATTCCTGCCCATAAAACCAAATTAATTATTGCTGTAAAATATTCTGCTTTGCAAATTATATTGTTATTTGTGGGGGCGAGATTACACACAGCTAACATCCCTTACTTTAGTTCGGATATAAACATTTAATTTAATCACCAAAGGAAATTAAAGTAACATGTTGGATGGTACCAACCACTGAAGGAAAGATTTATAACCAGCTTAGATTAGGGGAGGAGGGTAAACTTACGTCTGCGATTCGGAAACGAATGTAAATTTTACTGAGGCGTTTATTTAACAACAATCTGTTGGTTATTTTGTCTATACCCTCGCCATTTCTACACAGTCGTTGTCTAGAAATAAAAAGTTTAATGCCACGGGAATTGGACATATTTTTTTTTTATGACGGTTAAAATTGAACATTGAATTGTGCGGTGAAGTTGACGTCACAAGTTCTGCTTAATCGACCAATGATAGAATGTTCTTATGATTTTAATTTAATTTTGGGTGTTCTTCAATGATATGTTTGTTTCCACATTATGTTGTATCCCAACTCAATACGGAGGTCTTGGCCTCAGGAATTACGGATACTTTATTTTTCTGTAATACGTATTGTATGGATGTTTTTTCAATATTTTTTTTTATTAATACATTTTATGTTAGGTACATGTTTTTTTAAATTTTATACAGATCTCCTTATATATATCAACTTAATGTTATCATTGTAACTCTCCAAAAAAGGAGACTAACTCTTGTGCTTGGAGAGTGACTTACACTGTTGTAGTTGTTTATTTATAACAGTTTATATAATTTTAAATATACAAGTACATGAGAAAAAAAATAAAAACATAGGATATATAAATAAAAAAATATAAAACAATAATACATTCATACTAATTAAAATTCAATGTAGTTTTTACAATTTGCTATCTTTTGAAATGGAAAAATAGGCATATTACAAAATGACACCGCTTACATTATCTAACGGTCTTCCTCGTTTTCTGCATCCATTAACATTTGCATCGTACATCCTTTTAGCCGTTCTTTCGCTGTCCATTCGCTCTACATGTCCAAACCAACGCAGCACCCCTTTCTTGATTCTGTCAATAATGCATGTCTCAGCCCTATACACTTCACAGATCTCGACATTTGTGCACCTATCATACATCGTTTTACCACACATTCACCTGAGGGATCGCATTTCGACTACATTCAACCTACTTTCATCATCATTTTTCCAATTCCATACTTCGCTCCCATACATTAGAGTTGGCACTAGAACGCCGTTGTGAACTGCTAGTTTAGCCTCCTGCGATAAACATTTGTTTGCCAAAGTAGATTTTAGTGCACCGTTCACCCTGTTCCCGGCACTCACTCTCCTTTCAATATCTTTCTCGGCCTTTCCGTCCCTAGTAAAATTCTTCTACCTGATTCAGAATATCTCCGTTCACGCTGATCTCACATTTAGTTATGTTTTCATCATTTTCAAAAACCATAACTTTCGATTTATCAATATTCATAAGCAAATCGCTTTTCTGCATACGTCGTATACTTTTGTTACCAAGAATTAAAGGTCTTCTTTGCTGCTAGCAAGAAACACGGCATCGTCCGCATACAGAAGACAGTTAACAGTTATACCACTCATTTTTGCTCCTATTCTTAAATCTTTCAGAATTTTCAACATCACATTTATATTTATTACAACATTCAACGGATAGTTATGTGTAAAAAAATGTGTTTTAAACTATCTTTGAGTAAATATATAAATAGCCATTGGTTTATTGAACATTATGCATGTTATACGTCATCTGTAGTATGAATGATTTCTATTCATCTCTCGCTGTATTTTAAATATCGTTTGTATATTTTTAATAAAAAGAGTTTTGTGTTTTTGAAAACTTAGGGGACGTTAGTTTTGCTTAATAGATTACAAAGGGGTAGCAACTGAAAGTTAATACTAGCGTAAATAAGGGTAGCTTTCTACTAACCTACATAAGCTAAGAGTTATATCGGGCGATATCTGTTTTGACTAGGGTTAATTAACTAATGTATGGGAAATTTGATATTTTGCCTGTAATCTGGTAAAGAATACATTTTCACTAGTTGGTCAATATGATTTGTTTTATTCTAAGGGGAATATTACTGTACGCAGTTCGTATGAGGTACATAATTGTTTTGCACAAAATTGTTTAAAGTAGTCGAGAAGTATCAAAAGTTACTTATATTACATTTTATAATTCCTCTTCGTTCATCATCGTAATTCTCTTTTCGCACAGAATGATGCATAGGGCACTACTTTGATACACCAACCGGAGCGTATCTTGATCAGTCTTGTTACGTGACGGAAAGATGAGCAGATATTTCGTTGTTTTATATAAAGGTGTTCCAACCATAACGCACGATGTTAATTGTAAATAAAACAAAAAGTTTTCAAACAATTAACATAATTTTAATATGACAATTATGTGTAAAAAAAATATCGGCTAACTGTTCGCCACGGCTTTGGTGGCAGACCTCTATCCGGTGGTCCATATTTTCAATGACACTGAGGCATAATTGAGGTTCAATGTCGTTAATGTGCCGATTATCTCATCTTTTAGCTGTTGAATTGTTTGACGATTGCTATTCTGACGCAACGAATGATTTTGCGCAAGATAAGGTCTTACTGTCATTATCAACCATACATAACCATTATGTAATTCCTTTTGCCGTTAATTTCATTGTTTTACTTTGCTTTTTTTTCACATACTGTTAAGATTTAATTACTGTTTTATTGCTATTAATATCACATCATTTTATTTATATTTACCTGTAATTTTCATAAATAATTCATGTTTTAATTAATGCCACGCATTTTAATATTCTTGTTTAATGAAATTTTAAAAAATATATTGTTTTTCATTGAACATTCTACATTACGTTTTTACTAAAGTCTGATAAGAAATTAGGTCGCGGGCCGGGCGGTTAGAACAAAAAACATTGAAATCCCATAACTATGTGATAGTCCATACTTTAAATGTTATTTTTCTGAAACACACTAACCGAAAGCCTATTTCATTTCATTTCATTTCATTTATTTATTCAGATATTTAGAACATTACAGAAAAAGACCCAATTCATTCTAAATACAATAATAGATCACAAATTACAGTAAATAATTATGTTATTAAAATAATATAACAAAATGTAAAAAGAAAAATTAAATGTTAGAAAGTGCTTTCCTAAGGGAAGGCCCACTGTCGTGAAATATGTCGACATCCGAGGCGATGCGATTAAGTAGCAAGATTGCCCTACCAACCGGCATAACCATTGGCAGGTTGGTTCTGCATCGCGGTAGGTAAAACAATCGATGCTGTCTTTGTCGAAGATAGTTATCAGGTACGAACAGACCTACATCCATCAGAATTTCTGAGTTATGTATGCGACCACCGATCACCTGGAAAAAGTGAACACCCAAATGAACGTCCCTCCTCCTCCATAATGACTGATAGCCTAGCATTCCCAGTAAAAAGTCAGTTGGGAAGAGCCAAGGATAATATCCACACTCTTTAAGGTACAGATAGCGCAGAATTTTTTTCTGCACTCTCTCCACCATCAAAGAGTATTGAGTCTCATGTGGCGACCAAATAATGGAACTAAACTCCAAACGACTTCTTACCAAGGAATTATACAATGTCCTCAAAATCTGAGTGTTAGAAAAGATCTTGGCATTTCTAAGAACAAAACCAAGCATTTTAAGGGAGTCATTACATAGATTAACTATATGAAGATTAAAAGATAACTGAGCATCAAACAACACCCCGAGATCTCTGGACGTTGAAACCCTTTCAAGTCTTACTCCGTCCATGAGATAACGATAGTATATTGTTTTGGATGCTCTTGTGTATGCCATTACAAAACATTTGGAAACATTGAAGAACAATTTGTTTTGTTTGCTCCATTGAATTATATTTTGAATGTCACACTGAAGTTTAATACAATCTGAAGAAGTCAGTATTTCACAAAAAATTTTTAGGTCGTCAGCAAATAAGAGAAAATTACAAAATTTTATGACTTTACCAATATCATTTATAAAGATTAAAAATAACAATGGTCCCAAATTAGATCCTTGAGGAACCCCTGAAGAGGTATTAAATGTTTCAGATTGATACAGTCCATATGACACATATTGCTTACGATCTGTAAGATAATTTGTGAATAGCTTCAGAAGAATGTCGCTAAAGCCAATCCTCTGAAGTTTCAGAAGCAAAAGTTGGTGATCTACCTTATCAAACGCTTTGGAAAAATCGTTGTACGAACAGTCTACTTGAGCACCTTTGTCGAGTGACTTAGTGACAAAATTCGTAAACACCATCAAATTTGTATTGGTTGAACGCCCAGGCCGAAATCCATGTTGTTCGTTTGATATGAATGGTTCTAATTGGGGATTGACAAAATGATATGAATCCAAAAAAACAGGAATGAATTGTGTTTTTACTTCAAGAGATACATTTGAAACAGTTTTACAACTTCAAACCGCTCTCCTGAACAATTTACCAAATGTAACTTCTAGCATTTCAGCTTTAAGGTACATATATATAAAAGTAAAACTTAACCAATAAATTTTAATTATTATTTTATATAAATCATGGACTATGGAGTTTTATCAAGAAAAATCTACAAAAAACATCAATAAAGAGAAAAAATATCATAAATAATCGTAATGAATACAAACTTTATGCAAATTAGTCAGGGGGCAGAATGTATGCAAAGAAGCCAACGTCGTCCCCACCCCTCGGATCCCCTCAATAATATATTTTTTGTACGATCAACATATTTTACAAACGATTGAACAAATACAAAAAAACAAAGCAGGTCAATGTGTTAATTTTTTGGGTGATACCGTGTGTGTTGGATTTGTTCCGACGTTTTGGCTACTATTCCAGGAGCCATCTTTAGGGTAAACTGTGTCTGAAGATGGTTTCTGCAATGGTGGCTGAAACTTCGGAACAAATCCAACACACACTGTATCACCAAAAAATAAACACATGAAGCTGCTTTGTTTTTTATATTTGTTCAATCGTTTGTAAAATATGTTGTTCGTACAAATAAATTGATAATAGTGACCGTGAAAACCTTATTTAACAAAGCAGGTTTACACAAATAATGACTTAAAAGAGTAAAAAATAACAGAATATCATAAATAATTTTTAAAAATGGTTAAATAAATTGAAAAAACACATTGAAAACCCTAAATCAGCATGATCTTTACTAATATTATAAATGCGACCGTGCGTTTTTCTGTTTGTTTGTGTTTCTTTCACGTCACAGCGAGGCAATCGATAAACGTGATTTTTTGCATAGAGATAGAAAAAAAACTGAAAAGTGTTAAATGCTATTTTTCATAACGAAAAAAATATCTGTCCTGCGGGAAATTTTTTATTGTTAAACTATTAACTGATTTTTCCGTAACGTCAGGCGAGCGAAGCCGCGGGCAAAATCTGGTAAACACGTAAATAAGCACTGTGTTGTAGTAAGATCACTTATATAATAAATATTAATACCATCAAAACTCTTTATTGCTCACTAGTTTGACCCCATCTAGAATACGCTTCTCCTATTTGGTCTCCATTCTACAGGACTCATATTGACCATATCGAGTCTGTTCAACACCGTTTTTTAAGAAAAGTGGCATGGTTGCTCGGATTACAAAGGAGTAATTATTCTTATTTTGAAATAGAGCAATCTCTTAATCTGTCTTCATTGGAGAGACGTAGAACTAAGATGGACCTTATATGCATTTTCAAAATACTTAATGCTTTAAGTGATGTCCCATCTCTGTTGCAATCAATTTCTTTTCGTGTTCCCAACCGTGTCACCAGAAGTCAAAATCTGCTATTTATAAAATCTTCTAAGGGCAACTTTGGTTTTTATGCCCCAATGTCCAGAATGTGTAGATTAGTCAATTCATCACACGACTTGGAATTTTTTGGGATAGATCTTCCGGCTTTTCGTAGATCTCTTCGCGACTAAACAGTGTGGGATGAAGTTGGATTGGCATGGTTTAGATCAAAGGTTTTGGTCTTAAGTTTTTTTAAATATATTGTATACTATTATTGTTTTGCCCATGTTTGTCTTTGCTAAATAGTTTTATATTCTTTTTGTTCAGTTTCTTGCATTTATGTTTCTTCATGTAACTGTTGTAATGGCTTAGGCCGTATAAATATAATAAATAAATAAATACTGCATGTAAACCATATGGAAATTAAACCCAAGAACTCGTGAATGGTAGACAAACACACTGACTATTTAACGATGATGATAAAACATCTTTAGAAAAAAGTTTAAAAAAAATATTTTTTTTAAATTTGTGTTTAAAAATGTATTTATTATTATTATTATTATTACGGTTTATTACAATTATTTTACAAAAATTAAATTAATTTTTTTATTCATACTCTGTTGTTGATAATGATATTTTTTACATCTTTTGAAAAGTTTGTTTATTAAACTAAAGCTTTTAACTTATCTTTTAACTTGCCCAAAAGAGAAATCATTTTTACTGTAAAAAAGGCGTTTCCTTTTTTCATACTTGACTTCCAAATACAAAATCTTTGCACTTGCCAAGAGGCGCAAAACAATTTTTAAACTTCAAACATAAACATTTTCTTAAGTACACCAAGTTACACATATAATTTAATTTAGGGTTCCACTTACAAACATTTTCCACCGATTTTCTTAACTCCTTAAGAGAAGTTTTCTCGGGTTAACGATAAATAAATGTAACGCGAAACATTAAAGTTCCACAAACTTACAAAATGCATTTCTCCCCAACATTAATGCCCAAATGGACGCAATCTACCTTAGCATTTACTTGCTCACTGGTTCTTTAACTTCTAAAGGCCTGTTGCACAAAAAAAGTTTATTTAAATAAATTGAAATTCGTTCTGGCAATGGTTACGCCTGCTAAGATTCAACCTAGTAATGGTCAGATGTTATGGTACATTACAGGAGTAATCCTGGATCACAAATGAGCTTAGTTATGCAGAAAGCAGCCAGTCTACATTAGAGTTATCGGGTGCAGTAAGGTCAATTTTATGTTCTGCTTATAACAGCCAGACCGCTTTCATACAAAAAACTCTAATAATCACCTTTTGAAAATAGTTTCCATCTCAAAAATAGCATTTATCGATTTGCAGAATACCCCCTCAGCACTAGAATAATTGTATAGCTCTTTTAAAATCATTAAAACTGGTAATGATTGGCGGCCTCCCTGGTGCAGTGGTCAAGACGCAATACTCACAAACTTGGTTGGTTTAAACAGTGTTTTTTTGTTCACAAAATGATTAGTGGTTATACCTTAAAAAAGTTGACTCAAAAGGTTTTTTCTTATCAATGTGAACACCGATTTGAAACAAGAAATAAAATTGAAGTAAGACTACCATTTCGTAGGAAAACAAATACACAGAACTCGTTGATGCACCAAGCTGTACAGTTATATTATAAGGAAATAACATTAGAAATAAGAGAGCAAAAAAAAAAAAATTCTTTTAAATGTCAGTTAAAAAAACATGCGTTTAGCAGATAAGTTAGTTTTGAAAAATTAATCTTATTTGTGTTAGCTTTATAGAAGTTTTATTTTTAAGTGTACGTTTATTGTTTAGAAATGTTAATAATTAGTGAATGTTTTAATAATATAAGTATAATAGTTTAATAATATAATATAAGTATACTAATATAAGATATAAATGAATATTAGGACATTCATTTATTATGTTTGTACTATTTTAAGACTAAATAAAAAAAATAATTAAAAAACATGTTGGGCGAATGGACAGCAAAAGAACTGCTAAAAAGATCTACAATCCGAATGTTGATGGATGCAGAAAACGAGGAAGACCGAAAAATACATGGCATGATTGAGTCCATCAGGACATGTCAAGAGTAGGAATAATCGGTGTGCTTGCATGAGAAGATGTATGAATGGAGAGGAAGCGAAGTATGTATGCAAAGATAGATTGATGTGGTGTTTTATCCTCTTTGCCTACCCTTGCGGAGAAATTGCTTTTTTGTTTTTTTCTTTTGTTCCTGGTTTTCTCAGGCCGTCTATGTCTTAGTGGTATACGTCTTTATAGACTTTTATGGTCGGCATTAGGTTGTCTAGATTATGTGTGTTTAAGTATTTTGTTTTGTTGCCGTTTTAGTCTTTGTATTGTTGTTTTGTTTCCAATTTCAAAAAAAAAAAGTACAAGATTATTTAATTTTCTTTCTACATATTTATTTATTTATTTATTTATTTTGTTTATTAACGCCCAAAAGGCATTTACAAAAAATGAAAATGAAATACATGCTAACATACTAAATAATAAACAGAATATACAGAAAAAAATTGTGAAATTAGTTAAAAAGGATATGATAAAAAGTTTTACAAAGTAAAAAAAAAAAACAATAAAAACAAAGGTATGCAAGAAAAAACAGTAAGCATATAAACAAAAAATGCAATGCAAAATGCAAAAAAATGCAGATATAAGCTTGTGAAATAAATTCTGTAAGGCAAACAATAAATAAAGTGTTACGGTAAGCAAGAAAGACATTTTTAAGTTAAATTAATAAACAAGCAAGCATAGATTATCACGAAAAAATAAGAAATAAAAATATGTATCTTTGAAGTGCGTATTTGCCAATACTACAGTGCAATTTGATTTAATAGTAAAAAAAATAAAAACAAGTATAAGGTTAAAAAAATAAACAAGTAAGTATTTTTTTAATTTATGAAATTGAATATCCTTAGTACATTAAGATTTTTTCGTTTTGGGTAATATATTAATTTATTTTGTAAAACATGTAGTTGAGTTTTCTTGATGGGTCTTTTTAATTATCAATTTTGTTTGTTCAGCTCATTACTTTTCAGGGTAAATTAAATAAAATAAAAATAAATAAAAAGTGTACTCACTTTTAAATTAATTCATTGCACAGATACCGAAATCCTGTAAATTTTGATGAGATGAATGGTAAAGGATGTTTATGAAACACTAGTTTCATTTTGTCAAAAGTATACATATGCAATTTATTAGTCTTAGGTTATTTTGTTTAAGAAAAAATGTTTTAGAAACACAGGCCTAGTAAGTTCTTCCATTAGCCATATAGTTGATTCTTTCTTTTTGGGTTGTGAAGGTTAAGTAAAATATTATAGGGATGTTTCAAGATACGAAAGTAAACCTATTTCGCTGGGATTACCCCTGGCTTAGTTTAATCGATGTTTAAGGGAAAACCTATAAAATTATTAACTTCATATGTGTTTTGATTAACTCTTTGTGATACCAAAAAAATATCATATAAGGCAAACCAAATCTGCACCTTGTAAATTTCAAGAATAATTTTTAAACATAAATGGAATGAAATAGTCGTTTGAGTTTTAGGCAAATTTACAAAATAATACAACCTAGTTTTGATTTTACTATTTATTTTGTCAATCTCGTGCAGTGGTCAACGCGTTTGCCTACCATGCAAAAGACCTCGGGTTCAATTCCCAACATGGTTGACATGAAATATTTATTTAAAAATGTGCTTTTATGGTAGGATATTTCAATGTCCCTAAACTGGTGCCTGAAGCGTAAGACTAATCATCTTTATGTTACAAAAAAAATATCGAGATACACTGCGTTCGGTGTATCAATGCAGTGCCCTATGCACCATTAGGTGCGAAAAGGGAATGATAATAATTGATTGAATATTTTTGTAACATTTTTCTGTAATTTTAGAATATAAACTTATCTCCGCCATCCGTACGAAGTTTCAGAATTTATTTATTTATTTCAACGCCCGTAGAGCTTTTTATATATTTTTAAAATACTGAATAAAAGTGACGAAAAAGTTATAAAACAAATTAAAAATGATAAAAATACAAAAATAAAGGAACATCATTCCCTATCAGTACCTAATGGTGCATAAAGCAATACATTGGTACACCAATCGCAGTGACTTGAAGTTAAAATTAGCAGTCTTACGCTTCAGGTACCAGTCCAGTGGCTATGAAATATTAACCCCTGAATGTCCCCAGTCGGCGATTGAGGTCGTCCACAACATTTTATTTTCCCAACTTTAATAACAATATAGCGCACTAATATGCATTATCACGTATGTTAGTGCGATTATATAATTATGTGGAAAGTAATGCTGATATCGATAAATTTAACGATACATTAAATAATATTATAGGAAAACTGTAACGCAATTTATAAAATCAAATAGTCACTTATGTTGGGTAAAATAATTTGCAATAACCTTTTTAATAATAATCCAATTAAGCAGGCCAAATCGAAAAAAGTTTTTTTTTTGCTTTATTTGTGAAGACTGTCTTCACACATTATTGATGAATAATATCTAAACATACAAATAATGATTATTATACTAATGTCGTATGAATTGTTTATTGTTTGTGAACCATAACAAATAAATTATTATAAAAATAAAACTTAGTTTTTAGTGTTACACAATTTTTATTATTTTACAAGAACACTTCTACAGTTTCGGGAGAGCACTCCTCCTATCGACGGGTGATACAAAACTAATAAAGTAACCACAGAGTATTGTTCACAATGTCCTAGAGTTTTAAAAAAAAACAAAAACAAATTAATCGGTGAAACTTAGAGCAGGGGGTTTTTTTTCCACTTACGTGTATGATTCATATCATATGTATGTTTAATATGTGCCCGTGTTTACAAATTTTGTGTTTTTATTTAATATTTTTTTAGTGTTATATTTTCTCAATTTGTAAAATTGTTTAATTTTTTTATATTATTATTTTGTCTTGCATTTTATGTTTTATTTTTATGTTATTTTGTAAACTTGCCAAACACAAGAGCCAGACTCTTTTTTGGCAAGTTCAACCTTAAGTGTTCCATTTTTCTACTAAATGTATTGTTTATTTATGCTAATAAAGGTTTAAAAAAAAAATAAAAAAAATATCATTAATTGTAGTGCTTTCACACTTATTACGCAGACAGGGTATAGTCTAAGCTTATAACCGAATTGCACAGTTTGAACCCACGCTGTGCCAGCGGGTACCCTGCAAGACATCGGACCCTCCCAAGGTGTTAGCATATAAATGGATAGTTGTCTAAAGTACAGATATGAAAACATGATCAATGGGGGAAAATACGTTAAGTATAATTTATTTCTTAAAATTTAGCACATAAGTGGAAGCTACAATAATTAAGTCTAAGTTTTATTATGTAAGAAGACATCGTTCGGCTAAGAGAGTGTTAACAGACGCGGGTCTACATGGGTAAGTGGAGTGAGGGGTGATTAAGTGTGTGATTATTAATTAGATTGTTCTCGGAATTTAAATTTTTGTGAATATCTAGATTATTCATATTACTGTCTTTGTTATTTACTTGGTGCAGGAGTTTTAGGACGTGATTATGAAACTAGTGGTTACTATCTATTATATGATTCGCGAATTCCGAGAAATTGTTCTTGATCAGGCAACGGCGGTGTTCGTTTAGCCTAGTTTTTTAGTTTTTAGATTTCGCGCAGTTTGTGAATAAAAATTGTGTTACCCTAATAATAAGGTTATATTTTCAAGGGAATGCCGATTCAATTAACAATATCAAAAAAATAAAAACACCTTTTTAAATAAATATTTTATATTAACCATGTCGGGAATCGAACCCGAAACCTCTTGCGTGGTAGGTAAACGCGTTAACCATTATATCACTAGGCCAATAAAACAAAGTAAAGAATATGAAAAAAAAAAAATTCTTGTATGGGTTAAAAAATATATAAGGATATAGAAAAATATCTATGCGTAAATAAAAAACCATGAGTGATAAACAAAAATTAAGTAAAAAATATATATTAAAGAAAATAAAATATTATTGTACGACATTCAGTGCTTGGCCATAGTAGTGCGCGCGGGGAACTTAAACATATAGTTAATATATGTAAAATATTTGGGTTTAAAAAAAGATAAATTTATGAGATGGAACCTACAAACTGAAGAAATTTCTAATAAAATAAAACGTTTGATTCATTTTTTCATACCTTTAAGATATATACTAAGGATTAAAGAACTCAAACAATTGTATTATGGATTGGTAAATTCAATACTGACGTATGGTCTGATTGGCTGGGGAAGCTGCACTAAAACGACTATGGCTTCAGCAGCTTTAGCTCAAAAATCAGTGTTAAGAGTTATATTAAAAAAATCATACCGATACCCGAGTGATTCGCTCTTCAAAGAATTTCAGGTGCTGGATATTCATCAACAGTATATATTGAGGTCAGTAGCGGTTACATCTCAACAGGGAAAAATACGCAAGGGTTTGTCATGTTCATAATACTAGACACTCCAATAAGGATCTGATTCTACGGAGAGGAGTCAATACTTTTTTGGCTCAAAGGCAGCAATATTATATCGGCCCGAGGGTATATAACCTTATCCCAGTTTCGTGGAAATGTGGTGGGATTGCCAGGCTGAGGAAGGTGTTGACTGCATTCTTAATCCATATTGGTCGGAGGGAGTCAGAAAATTTGTTGTCCGATGTAGAAGGACGTAAGCTGGTTGCTTGTTTTACTAGTAATGACTTAGGACTTAGGATATAGAGATTTTGGTATTATTTATGTTTTCTCTGGATATTCATTGTTTACCTTTAAGACTGAAAAAGCACACATTATGATAAAACTGTAAATACTTTTAAATATCATTACAAAATACAAAATTTACTGCCTTAGAACGGGGAAGCTATCCCTAGTTATGTAGTTTAGATGAACCAACAGCAAAAATAAAAAATATTTATGTTTACTTTTACTACTAAATTTATTTGCTGTATAAATAATTACTTGTATATTGCTGTAATGAATATATAAAAAATAATAAATTAATAAAAATAAAATAAATAAATAATAAGTGTAGTGTTAATAATGAGCGCGCGGACGTGACAAGGAGCTGCGAACCGCGCCTGTGTCTCACCGCAAACCCTTTGTCATTATGGCCAAGCGTTGACTGTAATAAATAATGAAAATATGCATAAGTGATAAACATTTTTTTTACATGTGTCACAAAACATCCAAAAATAAATCAAATTCATGCATGCGTCAAAAACAAAAAAAATCCATTTGGAATAAAAAAATATTACAATGATAAAAACGTTTTTTAAATAATATGTACAAAGTATTTATAATTTTACTAACACGGGCCGGGTTGCTGTTTAATAGTTCCATCGAAATTTGTCTCCGACCAGAGTAATGAGATATTTCCCTGAAAGCAAAATTCTCGGCAGTTAGTATTATTCATAACAAAGTGAAAATTTTTAGTTAATATTTGTTATTAATTTTTGTATAAAATTATAAGGGTATATTTTTGAGTTAATTTTTGTCTTAAATTGTTGTATAAAATTATTAGATTCTGTTCAAATATGTCCATGTACTTATAATTTTCTCAAACTGAACGGTTAGGGTAGGTAGGAAGAAATTGCCTTAGGGCAATATGCCCGCCCTTATATGTGTATAACTTGTATATTTATATAAAGTGTAAAATAAATGAATACTACAAAATAGAATAATAAATTGTTTGTATTATGAATACAATTTATTATACTATTTTATAATATTTATTTATTCAAAGAAGTAAAGGTATGTTACCTGATCATGTTTTATTATTTCATGACGGCAATTTCTTAAAAATTCTCTCACCAGTCTGACAATGTCGCCCTCGATGAAACCAAATTCATTCAACGAATAAAACTAAATTCTGGATCTTTATGATTTTTCTTCGTCACATTTTTTTTGCGCCACTAGGCGTAGTTTGACCTTTAAATTAAACAAGTATTTTATTTGGCACTAATCAAGTTAATGTTTTTATAATAATCATTCAACTCTTTGTTCGTCACTTATAAACTGATACTTCTTACGAAAAATGACGTTCATCCGAATGGTTATTGCACGTTTTCACGACACAAATCGGCATTTTAGTTTCGATTCTAAACGTTAAGCTCAAAAATGTCAAAGAATGACCGAATTGAATTGGACATCACTGAGCGTGTGGGCATCAGTTTAGAGTAATCATTTTTTAGGGCTCAGGGCGCATCTATGTGTATCAATAGATTGATGACTTCAATAGTCTAGTATGGATTTAAAGAATATTTAAAGTCTAGTAATGTAGTTCCGAGAAATATCAGAACAGAAACTCAATCTTTTGTTACAATGTTTGTTTGAAAGCATCCCAAAGGTTTTAGTAATTTTAAAAGACGAAATGATATTGTTTTACTGAATAAATTGCCTTAAAGTTGTCATTGCTCGTTAGTCATATTGTCATATTGCTTTCTAGCGAAATATAAAATATAATGTCTCGTTAAAGTTAAAACAAAAACTGATAGCATAAAATTCAAGAGAAATGTCTTTGTTGAGCGAACCTTTCGTATTATGAAATTCAACGTAGCAAACGGAGTATTTGCTTTGGTTTGTTACCTCTTCAGCCCAGGTTTTTACTAAAATATACACTTAATTGAATATTTATTTACTCCCATACCTACCCAGAGAAAAAAAGCAGCAAGTTTAGTTGTTAAATAATTTTTAACAGATACTAACAGAGATTAAGAACATTATAGAAAAGATAAAAGAAGTCAAGGCATCTACGTATGTCATTGGAGACTTTACACACTGTGTAATATTCACCATTCTGACCATATTTGAACATCTATATTCCTTCAATTCTTTCATATGTTAATGTTTGTGAAGTTTAAGACCGGAAACCTTTATTTATGTGGGTGAGATTCATTTAATTGAAGTATTTCACCTACATACTAGGCAACGCCTAAAAAAAAAATATTTTTTTTTGCACCACAACAGGCCAGGAGGCGCAATAACAGTGGTGAATTACATCACAAAACACCCAGACTTAAGAAAACTCACATTCAATTTTTCTGTCCTCACCGGGAATCGAACCCAGAATCTTCCGTGAGTGAGTCTAGGGTCTTGACCGCTACATCACGGAGGCCGCCGCTATATTTTTTAATTTCTATACTTCCAGGTGGATTAATCAACAATATTTTAGTTAGTCAATTTTTTGTAGACAAGAACTGGATTCAGCTTTCCAAAGGGTTTAATCCAGTCCTTGTCTTAAAAAATTTGGACAAACTAAAAATATTGTTAATTAATTATTGTTATGAAATCATCAGTTAGGGCCCTACTTTAGTACAACTTAATTTGGGATGGATAACACCAGGGATGGTATTCTGAACAGAATTGCGCGCGAAGAGATCGCTCTGTTAGCGTGTATTTAGTACGCGTTAAAAATGCGTTTTCTACGCGTGCTTTTGCGTTCAGAATACCACTTCTGGTCTACTAGTATGGAAGGGCTAGTTGTTCCTAGATATTGTAATAAATATGGGAAAAGGACACTGCAATACAGTACATATACCTAAAATATGTAACATGTTAGCAAACAATTTTAAGATATTGCTTTTAGCAATAAATCCGTCAAAGTACTTATTCTTTGTACTTAAAGATAGAAATAATATAAAATAAATAAATAAATGGTTTTACCAACAGGAAATGTTTAATGAATGTTGTTATTTTACTATTTAAAGCCAGCAAAACTCATAGAAAATGAACGTGAAATAATATATTTTTGATATTTTTAGCATTTACTTTGTGGAATAGTATTATTTAATACATTAAAATAATAATATTTAATACATTTACCGGACACGGAGCTATGAGAAGTTATCTATATAGGTTTAAATTAAGGAATGATGACTATTATCCATGCGATGATATTTCTTCACAGAGTATAGAACATCTGTTATTTCAGTGCCCATTTTTCAGTTTGCAACTCCATAATCTTGAAGCAGAATGCAGGAAAGATGGAATATCCTTAACAGATATCCATACTGTAGTTAAAAGTAGTTATCACGCGCCATTGTTTTTGAACTTTGCAACAATGGTGATTGGACTCATAAAGGTAAAAAACCAAAATCAGTGATCGAACATCCCATTTCCAAGAAAAAAAAAAACTTTTTTTTTCCGAGTTTTTCCGAGTACCTTAGCCTTGTACATGACACGTAAGGCTACTAAATACAGGGGTCCAAATATATAAAAAAAAAATAAAAAAAATACATTAAAATATTTTGTTACCCACTTGTATTTTTATAATTTAATAACCAACAAGTAATTAACAACAAATTAATAACAAAACATCACGTAGTTTTAAAACTAGAGTTAAAGAACATATGAGATGTCTTAAAAACAATATTTTTTCTGAGTTTCCTGAACATATCCTAACAATAATAGTCACTCATTCAACTTTGAAGATGGCATTTTACATACATGCAAAAAAAAGATATACACTTGATTATTTTGAAATATTGGAGATTAAAAAGGCTGTAAATAAAATTTTGAACATTATTAATTATCTTTAGTAATAGTCCTATTTTAAATATGTTCCCCCTCCCTAAATCCACCTATTTATCCCCTCTCTTCTCTACTCCCGTAGCCACGTCAACTCTACCTTTACTGTGAATTTTTTTTATTTATTTTATGTATTTATTTATTGTGGATAACTTATATAGCGCCATTTTCGTACTAAAATACCTCAAAGTTTGTAATTAACCCTGAAGAAGGATAGTATTGCTGAAACTAGTCGGTTGTCAAATTATAAAAATAAACATAAGTGGTACATAAAAACAGAGCGTTGTTTATCTTTATATATAATGTAAAATAATATCTTTAGTATAAAGTATATTTTTTATAATTAAAGATCAAAAATTTAAATAGTCCCTCAATTCAATACATTTTCAATAAATTCTCCTATTATAACAGATATTTATTAAGTTCTGAAAGGGTTATAAACAAGATTTTAAAATGCCTTGGTACACGACTTTAACTAACTAAAGAAAACTCAAAAGAAGTTATTCATTTTTAAATAAAACATTCAATTGTTTTCACATATCACAAAAGAGATGAAGAACATTTCAAAGAAGGGTATATAGAAGTCTTGGCATCTACAGGTTTTATGACTTGTCATTATTTGATTTAAGTGGCCACAGGTCATAAGCCCTGAAGGTGCCTTGAGATATGTATACCCTTCTTGAAAATGTTATTTATCTCTATAGTATTGTGTGAATATTAACAGCTCCTTGGGTGGTTTAAAACAGTTCTTGTCTAAAAAAATTCGGACTAACTAAAAATGTTGTAATTAAATTTTAATCATAATAATAAACTGTCAACTTAAATGGACTAATCGATTCGAAAAATTGGTAAAAGTTTGTGATATTTGACCTATGTTTTCAAACGTTTATTTATATTTTATTTCTTTTTTTTGTAAAATAAATATTTGCCTTTTTATGATTTACCCAAATATTTCATTTTGAGGTTTCACTTTTTTTTAAAAATTTTTTTTTTTATTTTCTTTTGTTCAGGAAACATACAGTACAGTTACAAAGTTTAATATTTTACACAATCGGACTTAATTCTAATGGACCAGTGAAGTTTCCATATTGAAAAGCAATTAAATGTAAGGTTAATTATGAAAGTATAAAAAAGAGAAGGAAAAAGTAAACATAAATGAAAGTTGTTTAAAAATTAAAATTTCAACGAGTTTTAAATAACTCACAATTAGAAAATAGATATCAAGTTGGGGTACAGTGGGATTCGAACCAGGGACCTTTAGTCCGTGAGTCCGAGACACCAGCTACAGGACCACAACCCGATAATTTCATTTTCATTTTTTTGCCGAACCAGTTATGTTCATCTAAACACTAGCAAAATGGTTTATCATGCCCTTGTACAGTCTTCTCTTTCTTTTAAAACAGTTGGATGGGGAGGAGCCCATAATAATCACATTGAGGCTTTAGAAATCATAAAAAAGCTAATTATTAAAATTATGCTTTATAAAAGTTAAACTTTTCTCACTAATCAATTATTTTAGGAAGCTGAACTTTTGAAGCAACGAGAAATCTATGGCCAGCAGTATCTAAAATACGTTTCGTCAACATTTATTTCCTAAAAATTTCAATAGATCGAGTCAAAGATTGAAAAGTTTATTTGAAATCGCTTAAAGTCGACCCAGACTGGGGCAAAGACACTTATTTTTCATAGCTCCAAAACTGTTTAATGCATTTCATAACGACAGTATGATAGAGAATACTTATTTGAAATCGTTTCGGTTTTATTTTTTGTTGAAATTATGGATAAAAAAAGAGATTTAAATAGCGTCTTTTTTTTAATGAATACCATATCTTTCATTTTTGTTTTCTCACTTTTATTGACATTGGGGGGAGATCCTTAAGCTCACCATCCACCCGCAGCTGTTATAGAGTCCTGGAGGACTCTATAACAACTGCGGGTGGATGTCAGCTGCGCATAGAGGAAAGTTATTATAAATATTCCTAAGGAATACAAACTCTATGCAGATTAAGGAGGGGGGAGGAGGATGTATAGACAGAGGCCAACACGTCGTCCCCACGCCTCAAGATCCCCTCAACGCCTCTGTTTTTTTTTATACAAAAAATATGTTCACAAACAATTTACATAAATAAACGTATCCAAATATACAAAAACAATTATGGACAAAAAAAATGGTATTTTATATCCGCCCTTGAGGTGATTTTCACAAAAATGGCGCTTTATAAATTATCCAAACATTATTATTATTATCTATCTTATTCTTCCAGTACCCTTTATTGACAATTAAAATAAAATGTATACCCACGCACAGTACATGCCTTTGTGTGATTTTTGTGTGTGTATTAAGTAGCGTATTTTATAATTATAACTTATGAACCCATGTAAAATGCAATGAAATTTTTTTAATAAATTTAAAAAATCTTTATCTGCAGCAGATGGTGAATAGATCACTGCGTTGAGTAACCTAATGTAACGTTTATTGATCATATGTTACATAAAGGTGTGATCAGTCTTACGCTTCGGGTACTAGCCCAGAAGTAATAAAATATTGCAGTGTAAAACCCCCAATAATCAATATTTCACGTCGACCTTTCAATTAATCAAATCCGGTTACTTAAGTATAGAAGCGAATGGGCCAATACAAGTGGCCAATCAATATACAAGTCATAAGTTCTGTAAATGCCTAGACTTTCAAATCTTGATTTTTTCCCCTTTGCGTTGCAATAAATTAAGGAAATTGAACTGTTTGTGCCTTGGCAAGTATCGTGAAAGCGAACAGAAGAATGCTTTCGTAAAACTCTAACAAAACAAACATTTTTCTCATGAATCTCTGAAAAGTTATTTTAAAACCGGGTGAAATGTTGAAATGTGATTTATCTGCTGGCCGAAGGAATGTGGCTTGTTTACCTGAATCAAGAAAAATCTTTGAAAATATTTCTTAAATAAATAATATGCATCTCTGTTTTCACTCGACGTTTTTACACTATGCAGAAGTAAATAATATTAACAATATTTTGAGTTTGTCCAAATTTTTGTTGATAAGGACTGGATTCAACTTCCTGGGGAGATGTATACATTAACATATTACAACAGAGATGAAGAACATTTTAAAGAAGGCAATATAGAAGTCTAGGCATCTACAGGGCTTATGACCTGTCATTGGCTGGTTCAAGTGGCCAGTTTACACACTGTGTAACATTTACCATTCTGCCCATATTTGAACATTTATATTGCTTCAAGCCTTTCATATGTTAATGTTTGTGAAATTAAAGATCTAAATAATATGATGTAAAGCATGTTATAACTACCAAATTAAAGATCTTGGTATTATTTTGGAAGCGAAGTTTACATTGAAGTCCAATATTAGTGTTGCAGATAAATCTAGTAAGATGCTTGAATGTGTACTTTGAAACTCTAGATCAGTGGTTCTGGTCCTTTTTGAAGTCAGGGAGCACTTTTGATCAAAAGGAAAATTCGTGGTACCTACACCAAAACTAAAGATTCAGCATGGAAGGAAAAGATGGACACATTCTTTAAAAAAATAATTAAAATTAAAAATAAATGCATTCTGCAAATTAATCATGAATTCGTAAGCATATGTTAATTTAGTTTTTATTTTATTTTCTTTCCTGTTTATGTCATACCATATATATATATGCTATTAATTTTTTAACAATTAAAAAAGGAATGGCCCACGCTCAGACGCTGAAGTCTTTGTGGGCATTTTTTCCAATTTTAAGGTGTATTTTTCTAAAGTGTATTTTTGTTATTACATCTCTTTGTAAATAATATGTGTATGGAAAAATAAACAAATAAAAAAATATTTTTAAAAAAATTGAAGAACAAAAAAAGATAACTTTTATTCCTATGTTATACTAGAGCGAGATCTAATGCACTGTTTTACGTACCCAGAAGCCGTACCAATGCAAATCTGAATTCACCCATTAATAGCGCAATTCGCTCGCTGAATACGGCTTCTGTGGATAACTTGGATCTATTTTTCCATACATATCGTCAGTTTAGCAGCTTTATGCTTTCTATTCATTGACTTCTTAATTGTATTTACAGTCTGAATTACGTAATGTGTCAATGAATCAATTTTTTAAAAACAATTTTAAATGAATAAGGGTCTCTTTTAATTTAAAATTGTTTTTTTTTTGTTTACAATAATTTAAACTTAATAATTTAAAAGTACTGTCGAATAAAAAATAATAATTTATAATTCCCACAAAAACAGTTATTTTATTGGCCACGCTCCCAATACGTAACGATTCATGTAAAATTTTAACTTTGTTTGTGACCGTTTAAATTTAAATAGAACAAAGTCATACAGTAGTGAATTACATCACAGAACACCCAGGCTTGAAAAAAATCACATTTTTATTTTTGTTTTCTCACCGGGAATTGAACTCGGAACCTTCCGTGCGTGAGTCAAGCGTCTTGACCACTACGCTGCGGAGGCCGCCTTGACGTCACAATGATCATGGCCAAACATGTCGCGTTTTTGTAAAGACATATTTAAAAAAAAAAAAAATATTATAGAGGCCCTTAGTATCAAAGATGGCCAAACGCTGAAAATAGTATCAAAAGCGGCCAACTGCATATTTCATACTTAGTAAAAATAGCGCTTCTTGTCATGTTAATCTTGGGTAAATCATTCAAAGTGTTAATGGCACCAAATATTATCAAATTAAAAATATTTTTTCTTAATATTTGAATTAAAAAGTGCTATTACAGATTTCCGAAATATTCTTGAAAATAGATATGGTATTTTTGTCCATCTTTGGAACAGAGGGCCTCAGTTATGTATGAAAACATTTCTCAACAATATTTATTTGGATTCTGAAAACACATTTTTTTTAAATCAGTTTATATATTTATACTAGCTGACTCGACAGACGTTCTCCTGCCCAAACGTTGGCTTGCCTTGGAAAAATACTTTTTTTTGATAAGTTGGTGCCTAGGTACTTGTTTGTGATTAAAGCTCAAAACTAAAAATTGTTAATATAAAAATATTAAATTTAAGTAGGTACTTGTTTATGGTTGAATTCCAAAGCATAAAGTAAATATTTTTCAAATATGGCATTCTTTTTGTAAACTCCGATTTTCTCACTAACAGAGGGGTGTACTTATGAAGGCATACGATTTTTAAAAAATGATTAAATTCAATATTATTTTAGTATAACCAAAAATCCAGTTGAAAGAAATAAACCGGTAGAAATTATAAAAAAATTAAAGGAAAGAATCTGATTGAGATCCATAAAAAACAAATGCTTTTTGTAAACATTTAAAACAAACTTTTTCTATCCACAAAAAAACAACATCTTTCCATTTTCTTCTCGAATGCAACCCTGGAAGGTTGGTGAACAAAACATTTATGCTCTTCACTTCTTTTTTACACATTAGAACGAACACGCACAGCGCAAAGATTTATATTTTTCTGAAAACCGCACGTAAATCGTTTAAGCCGTTGAGGAGGAGTTCAGTGACATCACACGTACAGAGGAATTATATCTATAAAGATTGGTATTTGTTGTATGTGATAATTCTTTCTGGCCAAATAAATAAATAAGTAATATTGGAACATAGTTATTACACAAGATTCACACAAAATGAAGGTTTAGTGATTCCAAAGACAAGCAACACATATGGGACAAGAACTTTAAAACATGTGGTTCCAGTTATGTTCAATTTGTTACCAAAAAATCTGAGAAATGGCACTACCAAAAGTGACAAGGGCAAAATAATAGACTGGCTATTCGATCAGGAGTTTAAATATTAAAAAAATTGAATATTTGTAAATATAGATTTATATAAAATAGAATTTATAACTAAGTAATATTCTCATGGATGTTTATGTGTGTATATGTATGTTCATATGTATGTATGTGTATATATGTGTATAAATGTATGTATGGATATGTATGTGTGCATGTACGGGTATATATATGTATGGATATGGATATGGATAAGGATGTGATATAGATATTGACTTAGATATAGATATAGATATAGATTAAGATATAGATATGGATATATTAATAAATAATGTTTTTAATAAAATGCTTTGTGCCTATTAAATATGTACACACTTCTGTTTTAAATTTTGGAACTCCGGTTATGTATTTATTTATTTTTTATCTTAAAATTGCGTTATCATTCACTAATTTTTTGCTTTTTTTTACATCTTTCTAAATATTTTTTTGAAAGCATAAATTACATGTACTTTTTTCGCTCCTTATATTTAAGTTAGTAGTAAATATTATTATACAGCTATGAAGGACTATCATATTATAAATTGTAAAGGATCTTTACCGACAAGCCATATTCATTGGCTTGGTGAGTCCGGTAAAAAAAAAAAAAAAAAAATAACTAAAATGTATGTAAATAATAAATAAAATAAATGAATAAAATTGTGTTTTTAGATGTAGATACCGAACAGTTACGAAACGCCCAGAAAAAATGAGAAAAGATATTTTACGAATAGTGTTGTAGATAAACCTGCTTAATGAGTTAATCGGAACAACCTGCTAAATATCTTGATTTTCAGTTTTAGTCATGTTTCCAAAACTGCTGCCAGTAAATTCGAAAGTTTACGTTCGTACCCTCACCCGAAACATATCTTGATTCGTTTACATTTTATTACTTATCAAAATCAAATCAATTAAACCTTTTAACTTTTTGTATCATCCGAGGATATCATTAAAAGTTTTGTGCGACATAGCTATAGAAGAATGCTTAAAATATCAAGAGTAGACAGCAGGGGCGAATCGTCAAAGTAAGCGATTATGCACAGCTTACAATTATATTTGACTTTAAATTATAATAATTTATAGTAACCATGTTTATGGGAAAATATATGAAGTAATTGTTATTTATTATAAATCACCGTTTATATCTTTCTACAAAAAAATATCTATGAAGTGCGCCCAGCGCCAGCGCCCAGTCCATTCTCACTGAACGATAAAACTAGCCGATTACCTCGGCTTATTCTTCCATACAAAAAAGTACACTGTATTTTTTGTCTTTAACCCAAGTCGGCTTTTTCAGTACTAAAACAAACTTGCAGATTACAAATATTTTTAGAAGATTCTCTCTTTGGAAACTAGTATTTCGAACATTATTTCCGAAGGACTATTTTTCTTTGATGATATACCGTTGACATATTATGTATCACATAGGACAGGTGGCGTTCGCAGTGGCCGTTTTAGGCATTATTCATTTTAAAAGAAATCGACACGTGCTCAAGTCTTGACAGTACTGTCAATGACAGATCATAATGAAAATATCTGTTGAATGTCATTGTGGTATGTGTTAATAAACTTTTGTACAAGTTTAGTATTCTAATAAAATAGTGTTGATAAAAGATACGTATATCGCGTGGTTAGTAATAATTGTTGTTTGACTTGATTTTCACAGAACCACAGAAAAAGTAGTAATTTATAATATCATTACTAACATGTTATGTAAGTACTTATATGTAGTACAAATTAATGAAATTTTTTAATAGATTACCTATAAATAAATCACCGCTCGCCACTGGTAGACAGTGTTCGCAACGAAAAAGTATTAAGGCGTATGAAAAAAGAAAAAGAAGTACTTTGAACATCATAGTTATATAATATGAATTTCATGTTTTTTTCCCATGACGAATTAATAGGGGACTATGAAATACCATGTCAGCTTCGTGATGTAATGGTCAGTGCCTTTGCCTACCATACAAGAGGTTTCGGGTCAATTCCCGACAAAGTTAAAATGAAATGTTTTACATATCTTTAAACATCCACATTTCATCAATTTATCCATCTAGTGATTGTAGTGAAGTAAAAAAGCCGAAACTTTTGTTGTTGTGAAGAGATTCATCTGATTAAATTATTTCAATTATTTCTTTGTTCTTCATATGAATGTCTTTTTTCTACAAACATTTGGACAAAATCAAAATATTCTAACTAAATCTACTGGTTCAAGAAGAAATATAAAAATTGGAAAATTGTTTTTAATATCGCGTTGTATATGAAACGATTAAATCAGATAAATTTCTTCACAACAATGAAGGTTTAACAAATGGAAGAATTTAAGTAATATGGTTGTTTAATTATAGGAAAAGTGGTAATATAACACACTCTTAGGTTAAGCATCCAAAATAACATACTTTTATTAGATTTAATTCTACTTTATTTTTAAAAATATATGTGAAGCGTTTCGTCTTGTTATGACATCAACAGTTTGATATCAGTTAGAAATCAGTTTGATTATTTCCTAACAAGACGAAAAGCGCCACGCATATATTTTTTTAAAAAAGTAGAATTAATTCAAATAAAAGCGTTTTAATTTGGAGACCTTACCAAATTATAATGTGTAATTCTGTCAATTATCTGTATAAACAATAAGCAAGTAACACTCAGTGTTAAATGTATACTTAAACCAACCATTGACAAGTCACAAGCTATGTAAATGCATACACTTCCATGTTAAATTCTGTAAAATGTTGTACTCCTCTGTTTTCATTTGGTAATTTATGTAATAACTTATTTGATACATATACCTATGTACTTTTTTATATTTATTGCACATCAACTGAAAACTACCCTGCTGGTAAAATGAAATATTTACCCAACATGTTTTAATATCGTCTTTAAAACATTATTACTCTGAAAGTTTTCTCATAATAAAAGTAGAATAAAGAACTATTTTATGAAATTAATTTAGCCAGCAAAATAGCCTATCAACAGAAAAAAACAACACATAACACCTTGCCCTTATTTCAATTAAATATTAAGGAATTAATACGCAATGCTGTAGAAAATGACGACACATAGACTAAAGAAATAAAATTACACAAAGGCGTGCGACAAAGTGACACAATTTCACCAAAACTATTCACGTTAGTTATGAATCAAATTATGTCCCGCGAATGTTACGGCGATGTGGTGTTGAAGTAACTTCATTTGGACTACATGCTAGAACTGAGTGACTGCGTTGAACTGACTATTCTGGCTGACTGGGACTGTCTGGTGTTGACTGACTGACTGAGCGTTATCACGCCCTGTGGTCTCTTTATAGGCCGCGTTTCTTTGTTTTTCATATCTCCATGGTAAAAACGATGTTAATGTACTGCAGGGCGATTCTCTCGTTATTATGTGCAATACTGTTATACTTGCATAGTATGTTGTATTGTATTAAATATTAAACGATGACTTGGTTCGTCAGTCGTCGCATTTTATTTCAGGTGAAATGATTTAGCGCACGTGTCATCAATCATGGACTATGATTCCCACACATCCAACACTAAAACTTGATGAAAATATCTCAAAATTGCAAAAAAAAATAATTGCCCACTTTTCCCGCCTCGTGTTCTCTTTATAGGCTGCGTTCCTTTGTTCTTCATATTTCTATAGTAAGAACGATGTTAATGTACTGCAGGACGATTCTCTCGTCATTATGTGCAATACTGTTATACTTGCATAGTATGTTGTATTGTATTCAATATAAAAAAAGATGACTTACTTCGTCAGTCGTCGCACTATATTTCAGGTGAAATGATTTAGCACATGTGTGTGTCATCAATCATGGACTATGATCTCCACACATCCAACACTAAAACTCGATGAAAATATCTCAAAATTGCAAAAAAAAATATTTGTCCACTTTTCTTTGTACGCTAACTATAATGCGTAAAGATTTAGATAGATTTTATTTATCTTTATCACCAAAACTTATATAAATGAGAAAAAAAGAAGAAAACCAATCCAATAAAACTAAATTAACATCCAAATAAATGCTGTCTTTACACCAAAACGAACTTTTTTCGAGCAGTTCGTCCCATTACTCTGAGATCCACGTTTCTTGGCCTCCGGGGAGCCTAATTTGTAGTTTGGTAACAAAATTTTCTTGTTAAAACTTATAACGTGCAGTCTCGTACTACCAGTTTCCATGTAGGGGAACACGGGGCTGTAAGTTCCCGGGGTAGGTTGTTCCGATGAGAATAGGTACAAGAGGAAAAGGGATAGCGATACGTATGAAGTACATCGCAAAAGAGTAAGAAACTGCGTTGTCATGGCAGTCATTTTAGTTGCGCCCAAGACAGCAAAAAGTGAGCACGTATTACTGACGTACGGTGACATTAATCATCGGGGAAGCAGTTTTTAACCACTTCCATTGTCATTACTTAAATATTATTAAATAACACATTTATAACGATCATCACTATCGTCATACCTCTGTCCGCACCCGGGGATGCATGGGGAACTGTATTAGTACACTTAATTTAATGTAAATCTATCATCCGATACACGAAGGTAAGGTGATCAGCCTTACGCTTCAGGTCCCAGTCCAGGAACGAAAAATATTTCATTATTGACTATTTATGTATTTTTATTTATTATTTACATATTATATAGGTATTACATATTTTTTTAACTTTTTACTACAGGCTAATTTATATTTTTTGTGGGAAAAGATCCTTTACATAAAAACATATGATCGCACTACAGTTTTACACTACAGTATTATAATAATTACTACTAACTCAAATATAACGAGCGAATTTTTTTTTATTAATAATATGTTTTCAAATAATATTTAGAAAAATGTAAAAAAAGCAATAAATAAGTACTTGGTATCGCAATTATTAGATTAAAAATAAATACAAAACTGCTATACCAAAATTTAAAACAGAAGTGTGTTCATAATTAATAGGCATAAAGCCTTTTTAAAAAAAAAAAAAACATTATTCCTTCACATATTCATACAGCTATATTCACACAGCTATCTCACCTTTTTAGTTATTATTTCATGTTCACCTTTCCAGGAATTGAACCCGGGACCTCAAGCATGGTAGGTGAATACGCCAACACTACGAGGTAGACTTATCTCTACTTGATACCCTTATTCAGAATTTTAATCTGAAAGGCCATGGATTTGAAAGCACTGGTCCAACGTTCTGGCTAAACTTTATACATATAACTGTATTTTTGATTCGCCCGGACACTGTCACTGAAGGATTCCCTTATTTTCTCAAAGTGTATTTCTGAATTACCTTCTATCAGAACAAAGATGCTAAAGCTACCAGATTACGGAGAGCTCCTTGGAGCAGCTTTTCTCGTTCGGCAACGAGCAATTTTTCCGTGTATGTGGGCACTGCCAAGGAGACTTATGTCCTCAGATGCGGTTTGCAATTCTCCCGGACACAGAGAAAATAGCTTACGTCAATCTAATTATAGTTATTTCAGTACTTAATAGCCCTTTTTTCCACCATTAAATATCGTTTTTTTATGTCTGGTAGATATTTGAAGTAATGAATTTGATAATAAATAAGCAAACACATTTTTTTAAAAAAGATAAATCAACACAGATTTACCAAAATTGTAGAACGGGTTATTTTCAAAAATATGACACTAGTAAATTTTTCAACTATTAGCCTATGTACGTAAAAAAAAAATTGAATCATCTATGTAGAGCGAAAGAGCAAAGAATAATTGTTTTGTTCACTCGTACCATTTCGATTAGGCGTTTAAAAATTTGTTTCTAAAGGAATGAAAATCGCCCAACGAGGGTAAGCATGTGTGTGTTTATCTTTCGCAGGGTGCGTTCGTCTTTGTTTACGCACTTTTCAAGCGTTTAGAGCTATTCGAGGTTTGCATGCAGCGTTCGCTGATTGACTGACTAAAACATGAAACTTACTCGCGTTAAAGAACTATTTTTTTTATTTTTTTAATCGTCACTGGTGGTGCGTACATAGGGGTATAAAAGTTTCACGAAAGTAAATTTTTTTGTGTTTGAACTTTTAAGTCTTTCTTGGTTAATTATGAACCTACTCATACGTGTTGTATTTCGATTTGCAGTGAAAATAGTCAGAAATCATATTAGTATAGGTATTTTTCATATTTAAACATTTCAACATTTATGCGAAAATATGTTTCCATGTTGTTAAATGGAATATGAGGTTGTAAGTTTCGCTGTCAAGGGGCTGGTTGTTTTCCGGAACAATCACCCCAATTGATGTTTATTTGTGTCTTCTAACATTAATTATGTTTCGTTGTTATAGAATGCAAAACCATGAACGCAAGACAGAGAGTAGGGAAAACGGACATTTTAAAAAGTATTGCGCCAAAGCCCTTGGTTGCTTGGTCGGAAGATTTTTGGCTTTGCAACAATCCAGGGAAAACAATTTAAGTATGCAAAATACTTGGAGTTGTAAAAGGAACAGCTTGACATGTTGCAATAACCCCTATAATTGTGAATCTGGTGTGTGTCTAGTGATAATCAGACTATGCTTAGTATATATTTATTTATTAACGGACATTGTCCATTTATACAATTTAAATATAACATTAAAAAAATACTTAATAAAATTTTAAAAAAAAGAAAAGAAGCATTGACAAACATAAGGGACATCAATACAAGATCTGGACTGTTTACTATTATTGTGCCAAAGCTGTTTTTGAATGATTGTAGTAAGACATAGGTTAAAATTTATCAGTTGATTAATCTTAATGACAAATAATGATTGTATTTACTAAATCGTAAAACTATGATTGTTTCCAATAAATATTTTATTTTATTTAATCCGAATTCAAACATATGTACAGGTTAAATGAATATTTAAAAAAAAATATATATAAAATGTATACATAGTAGGGCCTGCCATCCAATTATATGTATTCACTAAATAATACTGTAATAAAGCGACGACGGCTTGAAGTTTAAACTATATAAATAATAAATATACTATATATTAAAATAAGACAAATATGGACAAAACAAGGAGATAGTGGAAAGGAAAAGAAGGAAATTGATAAGGAGTGGTAAAGGATGATTGAAGGAAAGTGAGAGTGGAAAATCGCATTTAATTTGTGAAAAGCTTCTTTAAAACCATATTTTTGTTCAAAAGTGATTTAGTTTAAGTTCGGGAATGCTGATTGCTCTTGCTTTATAAATTTCCTTTTCTATGAATGTTTTATTTAGTATACTTTTTTATCGAGTATGATTGCAAACAGAGATAAATTATGTACATATGTAAAATATCTGTATTTTATTTCATTACTCACTCATAACTTGTCAGAATGGTTGACGTGAAATATTTATTTTAAAGGTTTTTTTACACTAGAATATTTCATAGTATCTGGACTGGCACCTGAACCGTAGGACTGATCATTTTACCTTCATGTAACAAAAATGATCAAAATATGCTGCGATCGGTATACCAATGCAATGCCCTATGCACCATTAGACGTGGAAAGGAAATAATGATGATAATGGTTTTATTTCATAAAAACCTACCTCATTTTGATTTATTGTGGTTGCAGGATTAAGTTGTTAGGTGTGGTGATCCCGTCTCAGTTGGTGATCGACAGAGGAGACGTGGACATGGTTTGAATGCTGATTTATTTCATGGTTAATAAGATATAGCTCCTGGTTGTGTAGCGCGAGCGTAGCGGCGAAGATGAGTTGAAGATACTCACTTGAACTACATACTGGAACTAGACTGACCTACTGAACTGAATTTGTTGGGCCGACTGACGTTGGCTATGTCCTGTGGTCTCTTTGTAGACCACGTTCCTTATATATAGAGACGATGTGAATGTACTGCAGAACGATGGTCTCGATTGTATGTGCAATACTGTTAGAGTTGCATTATATGATGTATTGGATTATATAGAAAATGATGACTGTTTCTTTGGTCATCGCACTATTTCAGGGGAAACGTTTTAGCACTTGTGTATCATTGGTTATGGACTATGAACCCTACAATGTCAAAAACGTAAGCGGATCTACTTACCTCAACGACGGAACAACCGGCCCGGCGTGGTCAATTGTTCCCTTCCGTTTTTCTCAAAAGTAATGCTTTTGCAAAGAAGACCAGTTTTTTTTATGACCACGTATCCTTAAACATGGATAAACCCGACACATTGTTTTCATAAAATAATTTCGTATTTTTAAAAATCGTAACCTCCAGCCCCAACTTCCCCTGCTTAAACGCAAACTTTAACCTTGTTATATTCTAGAAGAAGAGTAGATATTATTTTATCATATTTCCTTCTTTATATTATGTCTCTTTTTCTATTTATAACTGTATTATAAACGAAATGCACTTTTCTAATCTTATTTAGAATAGCGACTAATACAGAAATTTTTACAGCCTTTGATGTTCCTGGGATATGCCTTATATGCACTTAAATTATTCTGCTAGATAGATTTGGAGATGGAAATTATCATCCTCTGCTTGGGAAAATAACAAGGGCAAGAAATAATACCATCGTCAATATTCATCCCACTCACACAATATTTGGACAAAGGTGCAAGCATTATATTCTGCCAAATTGTTTAATGTGTTTCCACCTTAAATTATGTTAAATAATAAAAAACAATACTTTGAATAAGAAATCCAAATCTGGCTGAGTAAAATAAGAATTGAAAATTACGAATGACATATGAAATATGAATGAAAAAAAAAATTAATCCTGCACAGAATACAATTCTCCTCAGAACAGGTTTTCATGGAGAAGACGACTCTTCAATTACCTTCGTTTATATTAATAATAGTAGCAATAATATTAACATCGATAGTTCTGTTATAAGTTTTGCTGATGACACCGTTCTATTATTCAAAGATAAGACATGGAAGGAAACATATGAAAAATCCGAAAAATATCTGAATATAGTAAAGGCATGGCTAGATACTAATTACTCAACTCTTAATAAATCTAAAACTTACTTCATTCCATTTCAAATCAGTTCTATAAACTATTCACAAAATGCTTATCTTAACATCAAACTACAAAATAATAATTGTCTTCAAAGTGCTCATTGTAATTGCCCAATACTTGATAGGACAGACAATGTTAAATACTTAGGAGTTATTATTGAAATAAATTTAAAGTGGAAATGTTACTAATAAATTTAAGAGATTAACGTATATATTTAAATCAATTCGAAATATAATTAATGTACAGGAACTTTTAAAGATTTATTTTGCATTGTGCCAATCAATTTCGGAGTGCGGTAAAATCGGTTGGGGTGGTGCGAGTGACACAGTTTTAAATAGTGTATTTGTTGCACAAAAATCCATCATTAAAATAATACTCAGAGTCTCAATACAGACATCTACTGAAGAAATATTCCATAAATCACAACTTATGACACCAAAACAGTTATACGCTAAAACAATACTCACTTATAGATTCAAAAACTACTCTTACTCAAATGAAAGACATAACTCCCACAATACATCACATACAAATAATATAATCACTAGATCCTCAACACATAGACAACTTCAACAAATACAAACTAATACCACTTTTGGACAAAGAGATTTTGAGTATTATTCAATTAAAATCTATAACCTACTTTCACTATCTATTAAAACAATTAGTAATGAGAAAATGTTTAAAAAGGCTATAAAAAAATAGATAGTGGAGCTAGGTAGAAGTAAAATGGATTGTCTCATTCGCCCATGCCAATACTGAATTGACTAGTCCTCAACTGTATAGCTTATGTTAGGTTTTTGTTATTTTCATTGTGTGTTTTGTAATATAAATAATATAGATGTACATAAATACCTTGTTTTTAAAACTGTCAGAATATTAGTTAATTATGTTTGTTTTTTATGTTAGTCTTCTTTGTTTATTCTCAAATGTAATTTAAAAAACTAATTGTTAAGTGTCCTCGGCACGGAAAACCCCAGTGAGGTCACATTATTTTTATTATTAATTATAGTTTGTAAGCGAAAAATATGAATAAATAAATATTTTTTTATAATCCATAATATACAATGCGATAAATACAAAAGTAAAGCAAAGGTATTGGTTGCGCGAGTGGTTGGTGGGATTGAGTGGATTGTAGCTAGATGGACCGCTAGTTGATGAAGGTCCACCTATCCAACCCATCCTGTGATCTCCCAACTTCCAATGTTTGTTTATTTTCTTCATCTCCATGGCCATGGGTAGCTACGGTTGCTATGAGAACAATTTTCTATATCCATTGCAATCAACATCAAAAATCTCGTTTTTTCTTCTCTTGATAATTTAGTTCCGTCAACAACCGCATGCATCATATATATCTGCCTGTATCCGCTCGCCCTTTAATCATCTGCCTGCATCCGCACACTTTTACATTTTCTGACCGCTGGCGCTGCGCCGCCACATTTGTCTATATATTCACCAAATAACTGTAGTGAAAGGTAATATGGAAGTCTAGGCTTCTACATAAATATGGATAGAATGGTGAATTTAACACAGTGTGTAAAGTTGCCACTTAAACCAGCCAATGAGAAATCATAAGCCTTGTCGTTGCCTAGACTTCTATATTACATTCTCTAAATTGTTATTTATCTCAGTTGTCATCTGTTAACACTAAAAACTCTCCAGGGTGTTGATTCCAGCTTTTATCTAAAAAAAATTGGACAAACTCAAAATATCGTTGATAAATCCACCTGGTCCATGAAGAAGTATTGAAATTTAATAAAATACATTTTCAGGCGTTGCCTAGTATGTAGGTGAAATAATTTAATTAGATGAATCTCACCCGCATAAATAAATGTTTCAGCTCTTAAGCTTAACAAACTTCAACAGATGAAAGAGTTGATGGAATATAGATGTTTAATTATGGACAGAATGGTGAATTTTACACAGTGTGTAAAGTGGCCACTTAAACCAGCTAATGACGGATTGATGTAGATGCCTAGAATTTTATAATAGCTTTTCTAAAATGTTTTTCAGCTCTGTTGTAATATGTTAATATACTGTTCGCGTATTTACGATTATTTATATGCTTTTAAACCTGAAAACAATAACAATCAAAAGCTCTTTCAAGAAATTAATGTCAAGTTCATATAATAAGAACATTCATTTATGCAACATACAAACAAAGGAAAAGTAACAATAAGGGGACGGCACCATTGCTTACTCCTTCAGAAAGGCATTAAAGTGTACGGTTGTTTGTTTACTAAGTTCATATTCGTGAGCTATTCCAACTGTGATATAAGCCGTTTAAATACTGACTTTAAATACCCGGGTCAGGGCTGCCGCTTTGTGAATTATTTATAAATGTCCTTTAAATGAAGTTTGATTAAAATGACATATGTCAGAAAAAGTGACGACATAACTTTGTAGTAACGTCTAAGGAGTTATTACATTGACTCACGAAAAATTATTCGTATTTGGCGTATTAATTTATTTTTTTATACAATTCTTGACACATAAATCAACATAAATATATAAAATCAGTTTTAAAACCAAAGTAAACCTCATTATTAACGACGTTCTTACAAGGTCACATCATTTTGCAAAAACGTTAGAGATGGGACAAATTGATATATTATGTAAATTGATCAAATAAAAAAATAATGCATTTGATTTTCTTCATGAAAAAAGTATAAATGTCTTATTTTTTGGTGAATAATTGTGTTAAACACACTATAATAGGCTTATTTTTGCGTTTTTATATAAATTTTTGGAAACGGAGTTTCATGATTGCATGAAAAAACTGATAAAATCGATTTGATCAGTGATCGGTAATTTCCCATCAATTATGACATTAGTTTGACAGCTGTCATTCTAATCAAGCTTTATTTTAAGGACTTTAATTCTTGTGCATTCCCAAATTCACAAAGATAAAATCAAACGATAATATTTTCATTCAGTAAAATATATAAAAAATGCCGATCTATTTTACCATACACAAAAAATCATATTTTTGTTTCATAAAACGATTCAGAAATAACCAACATGATATAATATTATATGTTTAAAATATATATAATTTTTTTTATTTAGGTATTTTTATGGTACACAAATAATGATTACTTAATTAGACTTTAACCATTGTTAACATTCGAAATCCTACTACTACAGCCATCACTCCCGTAGGGGTAGGAATAGAGGATAAACCATTACACACGCCTATCCTGACATACATTTCCAGCTTCTTTCACGTTCGTACATCTTGACATACACGCCCTTTGATTTTTTATTATTTTTATTTATATGGCTAAACATTTTCACAGTTTTAACGTTTCAATTATCCTATTTTTTACTCCAATTAAAATTCCACCAAACCACTTTCTGTAGCTTTTTGTGTCTGCTTTAGACATGACCAGACTTAGTGCGAAGCAACTTAGAATATGCATCACAAATATGGAATCCTATGTACAATGTGCAGATATCACGCATTGAAAATATTCAAAAAAAAATCGTAAAGTTCATGTGTTCCCGGTTGAAACTTGAGTTTAAATCTGACCAGTATATTCATATATGTAAAAAACATCACCTACTGCCTCTGCAAAAACGTCGTGAAATAGCGGATATAATTTATTTACTTAAAATTGCCTCTGGTTCAATTGACTGTCTTGAACTACTTTGCAAACTTTCTATCAATGTTCCTTCCAAAGTTTTAAGAAATAACCCTCTTCTTCACATACCCCTTGTTTCATCTAATTATAGGCAAAATTCATATTTATGGCGAACTTTTAATAATTTTAATGTAATAAATAAATCATTTAACAATATTATTTACAAATAATCTTAATAACGTACGGCGTTTGCTTTCGAAATAACTCATAGTATTTTTTCCTTTTCTTTTAAATTTACATCTAATTACTATTCATTTTATGTTCGAGAATCTTTTTTAACTTACTGTGATGCTACTTGTGAAAACCTGTAATTGGCTTATTTGTTATTTGTTTTATTATATAAATATGAGATAATTATAGCTGTTGGTTATCCAAATAAATAAAATAAATAAAGTTCTGATTTATCTGATCCTGTCACGTTTTTTTTGGCCACTTACTTCTTGCATTACCATTCATAGTCGAAATTCTAATCGACAAATAATTTAAAATACGCTTTTTGTCCAGTAAAAAGGCTATATCTTTTTAAAAAGTGAAATACAGTTAACGGGCATTTTTTATATCTTGCCAGGTTAGCGTTCTACATTTTTTTGTTGTATGAAGACTTAATGTTAGCTGATGAAAAGTTTTTAGCGCATGAATTCGGCAATAATATTTTCATCGCACAAAGGTAGAAGACTTTTACTATTTTTTAGACTGTGATCAATGACAAGGTTGTTCAGAATTGATTTACATAAATTAGAATCCTAAAACATGGAGCTTTGTTGTTGTGGGGCTTGAGAAACTCATTTAAGAAAAAGAAAAAAATCCCAATATCTTGAAAATTAACATTTTTTTACTGAGGTCATATTCTGGTGAACCATGAACTGGCAAATTAACCCCGAAGGGGATTCGTTGAATTTTGGGATACCTTGAAATCATATTTGTTATTTTTTTCAAGAAATGTTTTTGTTTCAATAATATTAATAACATATTTAAATTTTGCGGCCATTTCAGAAAAAAAAATGTAAGCAACCAAAAAACTAAAAAGAAAGGGGAATATTTTATTACAATACTTGAGTTTTGTCCAAATTTTTGTAGATATAAGAGTGGATTTCACACCCTCGGGATTCATTAAGATTAACAAATTACAACAGGGACTTATAACAACTGTGCCTAGACTTCCATATTCCCTTCTTTAAGGTATTCTCCATCCCTGTTGTAATTTGTTTATCTTTGGGAATACTTTGACCCGTAAGTCCACTACGCCTATACCACAAGCTGGTTTAATATCAATAGATTTTAAAATCGATTTGTGGTCCAGTAGGTGTATCACAGAATCACGGATGAGAGCTCGGAGGTTCGAACCCCACCTGGCGATTAATCGGTTTCCATTTTCTATAGTTTTTTAACGAACATTTAAAAATATCTCTGAAATTTAATTTATTATGTTTGTCTTAAAAACCTAATAAATATATTTTTTTAAGGTTTTACTAATCCACGGACGCAAAAAACTTTCTGTCCCAAAACCTTAAATTGTTGACAAATATTTTTTCGCCTTTTTTTGGAACACACGTAAGTCGATAACTTATTTAATTCTTATTCTTGAAGGTTTAGAAGAAAAAAAAACCTTACATTGAGTATTTGGAGATTAAACTTATTATTTTTATTTTATTTTTTATTCCAGTAAAATGGCTACATAGTGCAGAGCCAATTCTACCATATAAACATAAAAATAAACATAAATATAAACATAAATACAATCATAAACACAAAACAAAATTTTATATTTGCAGCACTTGTGGTGGTCTTAGCATATCCCGCCATCGCTCGAACAACGATGAATGGATCCAACCTGTAGGAGAATTGCGTTATAAAAGCTTTTCAGGGGTTCCCATAGACCCCAGGCTCTTTGGCAAAGTAGGGCAGCGAAAGTGTTTACCCGTCCAGCTGTGAACATTTTAGAGGCACTGCAATACTAGGCAGTCCGAATAATTGCCTGAATGAATTATTATACGTGACCCTTAATTTATTATATGCTGCTTGCGTATAATCATTCCATAGTTCCGTTGTCTGCGTGGGCGTCAAATACGAAGTAAAGATGATTTTTTCACTTCGTTACTGCACTGAAAGAAGATTTTTGATTGAGTCACGGTGGTGCATATTTTTTTGTCAACCACTCCTCAAAATATCACCGTAGAAATCTTTCTTCCAAATGGTTGTCAACACCAGGGGGACCCGAAATGACACGTGAAATTATTAAAATATTGCTAGGGTTTTTTACTTTATTATCAGTTCACATCAAAAGCGAAATACAATTTATGAAGATAATTTTGACAACCCTGTCAGGACCGGAAGTTCGAGTAAGAGGGATGAGCATTAATGGAAGTCCTGAACGGAAACGGATCCTGTGATATACAGCCTCGGCGGGCTTCAGGCTAGACTTGTGAGATATGGCCTTCATCTGTGAGATAAGCCTAGCTCAGTAAGCTTACAACCAACGTCCACTCCTAAAATATCCTGAAATCCCTCTCGGAACCTGAAAAACTTTATAAAGCATGAATTATTGAATATTCGCACTAACTCGAATAATATTAAAACTTTGAAATGAAATCGGTTTTCGTTTGCTTTCAAGTTTTTAATACCGAATTACCTGGTACAATTCTTTTGCTTATTTCCTTATCTCCTTTCTTATTTAAATAATTATTAAGGTAAAATATTTTTGTTATACATATACATTACAGTGAGCTGATGATGTATAATGTATTTTTATATTTTTAGACATCAAAGTGAAAGGGGTCTAAAACGTTGCATTTTGGATCACATTGAACGTAAAAATTATTTAAAAAAATATTCCATTCTACTTTTGGCCCTCAACCGAGGTTTGAAGTTTATCACTTTCTGAACATTTTGTTAATTATCTATACTGAAAAAATATTTTTTTTTGTTAGTTAAGATATAACTTTATCACATCACAAATTTAAACACGTTTTAAAACTATCGAAATGCAAAAATTATACACTTAGTGGAACTGATTCCGTTGAGCGCCTGGCTAATATTGACAAAAACAATAGCAGATTAAAACACTGCTTTCCATTTATTAGAAGACAAAAAGCAACTCACGCTCTTAGATGCTTATTGAATAAGGTTTAATGGGCATTATAAAATTTAATTGGACTGATTTCCTTACTTAAATACAAAATGACAGCCGGTTTAGCGCAAAAAATCTACTTTTAGGAAAACTTCAAGCTCTGGTCGAGGGCCAAAAGTAGTACTAAATATTTTTAGCATTCCGAGTAATCCAAAGGGCAACTTTTAAGACCCCTTTCATTTCGAAATTTGGAAATAAAAATTATCAGCCCACCCTAATATACATACTGCACATTGCATTTATACAGAAAATTTCATTATGGAGTTGATTGTTTGGGACAGTTGCTGAATGTACACCTTGCTTGGTATACGATATGTATGTATACGTACCGCACATAATACATATGTTTGTGTGTATTTTATATATGTAAATGTGGGTATGTGTGTTTAGGTATATGTATGCGTTCATACATTTTTTTATTTTTTATTTTCTTTTATTCAGGAAACATACAGTACAGTTACAAAGTTTAATATTTTACACAATTGGACTTAATTCTAATGGACCAGTGAAGTTTCCATATTAAAAAAGTGTACATGTGTACTCAGTATGAGCATTCGGTATTTATACTCAATCTCCTTGCAAAACGTAAACGGTTATTAATATTTAATTTCCAATTACTTTTTTTGTTAAATTTAATGTTAATATCTCAAACTTAATTGACGAAAACTCAAATGGTCTTTTCATATTTGAAATTTTTGTTTTTAATATTAAATATCTAAGACTATGTTTCTTAAAAAAAATAAAAAATAAAACCCATTAGGAGCAGGTAAGGTGATCAGCCTTACGATTCACCCGCTAGTCCAAGAATATGAAATATTGCAGTATAGAACCACCTTTTTAGTAAATATTTCTTGTGGACCTTTCCAGGAATTGAACCGGGGACCTCAAACCTGGTAGGCAAACGCGCCGACTACTACACTGCGAGGCAAACATATCTCCAGTCGATTTAGGATTTTGAGATCAGAGCAGGCGTCGATTCTAAAGCACTTCTAGGGCCCTGATTACAGTGGAAAGTTAACAGAGTTATATTCGACTGTCTTTAAAGAGAAAAATCTATATTTTTGATGTTTGAAGCACTTACTTTATACAACATTATTATTAAATATATTAAAATAAAATAAAATCACTTTGTTTTTGCGTACCACTTATATTTTTTTTAAAATTAAATTTAAATTTTTTAATAATTTAAATTATAAAAAATATAAGTGGTACATAAAAACAAAGTGATTTTATTTTATTTTAATATATTAGAAAAATCTTTATTTATGTAGGAAAATAAGTAAATTTGCATGAACATTTAAAGTATCATCATATTAAAAGAAAAAAATGAATGTTTATTTTGCTTTTGATACAGAAAACTTAATTTTACTTTGTAGATAAAATTCAAGATAAATGTTAACTTTTTATTGTAATCGGGGCCCTGGATTCTATATCTACGAGTATTTCTCACGCAGAACTGTATCGTTAATCCGTTTGGACACAGAATTCGACTTAACTCATTACTTATTTAGGAAAATTCTATGGACTTGATTTAATTCCATCACATGATTCTGAAAAAGGACTCTTTTAATTTACGGATTGGAAAACCGGTAATTTATACATTATGTCGTGATAATAGAACGACGGATGTGCGAGAAATGCAACAATGTCTTTTTTTATATTCGATCTTGGAAAGGTTTAAAAAGTCTTTATTAACGAGACCAATAAGTATCAAAGTACTACATAGATGCTAAAGATTGTAGTCGTGTGAACCTTTATTGTGGCGTCTGGTAGACAATTGTTTTGTAAATTCTCCGATCGTCAGACTACACCGGCTCGGAAACGAATATGGAAATCGATATGTTTCGTTCTCTATTGTCAGTTTTTAGAGTAAAAATTCGTTCGGTGATAAAATCAACATTACATACAATATTGACATGTTACAACATACATTAAGAACATTTTAGAGAAGAGAATATATAAGTCAAAGCATCCACAGGGCTTATGACCTGTCGTTGGCTGGTTTAAGTAACCACTTTACGCACTGTGTAACATTCACCATTCTTCCTATATTTGTACAACTATATTCTTTCGACTCTTCCATCTGTTGACGTTTTTTGAAGTAAAAGAGTTAAAACCTTCATTTTTGCGGGTGAGATAAATTTAATTTTATTATTTGAATTTATTTCAACAGAGAGGGAAAACGTTTTTGAGAAGGGAATATGGAAGCAAGCATTTGGACATACTCAAACGTTGTTTAATTTAATTATTTCACCTATGTACTGGCAACGCCGTAAAATACTTTTCAATTTTTATACTTCTTTTTTAACCAGGTGGATTTATCAACAATGTTTCGAGTTTGTCCAAGTTTTTGTAGACAAGAACTGGATTTAACCCACGATGGAGCCATGATTATTAACTTTACTTCTTAACTTCTTAAACGTCAAACAGATGGAAGAGTAGAAAGAATATAGATGTTCTAAGCAGAATGGTAAATGTTACACAGTGTGCAAAGTGACCACTTAAACCATCCAATGGCAGGGGACCTGATAGGGCACCGCAAGAAAAAGAAGGAGATAGGTAATAGCTCCATTAAATGCCTAGACAACCATATTTCACTGAAAAAAAGTGTTTTCTATGTGTGATGTTACATGCGTCAAAAAATAAGCTATTCTTAAAAACTAATCTTTACTAAAGCAACATCATATGAGACGTGAATGTTGGAAATATTACGAACTTGGAATACGTAATATTATATAACATCATATTATAACTACAGCGTGTAAAATCTAGTGAAAACTAATTCAATTTTAATGGATAGTTAGCTTTCTCGAGTTTAATTAACAAAGGATTCTCATCTTTGCAGAGCTTATGAACTTTTAATAAGAAATATTTAATCCTGTGTATAAATGAGTCTGATTACCATTTTCGTTAGTTAAACTTAAATCACATAATCGTATTATTATCAAACAACAGTCACTTGTATTGATCATCGCTATTGTTATCTTTCTAATCATAAATTATGTTAAGGAATGCTCTTTTCGTTTACTCTGCCGAAGTATATTTACAATTGCCAATCTGATTACTTTGCTCGATGTATTTTTTTGTTATTTTGGCAAAATTAAAAAAATATATTTTTAGTTGCTAAAAATATTTTTATTATATCCGTCTATGCACTTTGTAGCTGCAAAACGTCTCCTATGTTTTTTTCGGATCAGGTTGTTTGTATACTTTCTAGAGAGTCCCGCTAGGCACTATTCTGGGTTCATTGTTGTTCTCTATTTTCATTAATAATATTAAAAATGTAATTTTGAACTCGCGTTTTCTTTTATTTGCAGATGAGTTAAACATTTTCTTAAAGGTTACAACATTATGACAATTTTCGTCTTCTACAAGCGGATATATCTAATATATGTGAATGGGGAAGGCAAAACAAACTTAAGTTTAATGTTTCCAAGTGTTCGGTTACGTCTTTTACTAGGGCCTAAAAAACTCTATTTTTAAGGATCTGGGTGTTAAATTTGTGAGCACCCTGACATTTCATAATTACAAAGAGGCAATCAGTAGTAAATCATTGAAGATGTTAGGATTCGTTCTGCGTACTGCTAGGGTTTTCAAAAATACCCTCGTACTAAGAACTTTATACAACTCCTTGGTGCGAAGTAGACTCGAGAGTGGCTCGATGATTTGGGGGCCACGTGAACTAAAAGACTTTCTGATGATAAAGAAAATCCAAAAGAAGTTTCGAAGATATGTCTACGTGAGAGAGCGCAGGTATTATCCTTGGCTCTACCCGACCGAGTTTTTCCAGAGTATGCTTGGTTACAACAGTTTAGAGACTGAAGGAATGTGTTTTTGACTATAAACTTTTATGGTCGATAATTCTGAAACAATAATGAGCATTGGTTTGTATGTTCCTGATTATTACCAAAGACAGCGTCAGCATAGATTGTTTCATGTTCTAATACACAGGACCAACTTGCCGATGGTAATGCCTGTTGGAAGGGCTACAGCTATGCTAAACAACATTGCTCTGGATGTTTTCTGGAGCAGGATTCTACTACTACTTTGACAAGAGCCTCTTTCCTGTATTTGATTTTTTGAAATAATATGTACGTCTTGAGTTTTAGTTTGTTTTGTATTTTTTATTTTAAAATAAATAAATTTAATTAAAAAAAATTAAAAAAAATATTTAAGACTTTTGGTAAAACAAGCTTTGATATTATGTAAATTAACGTATTTAATAACATAAACTTTACACTTTCACTATATTATTTTTTTATTTATATTTTATTACATGCATAATTAGTATTACAAACAGAAATTTTCTAACATAAAAAGACAAATTAAGTTTTTATAAATAAATGCGTGGTTGTTCAAACACCCTTTAAACTTTAAACCATACATAAAAGTATTGGGAAATCAATAAAAACTGTCCTCCAGAAAAAATAAATAAAGAACAAATTTTATGAATGGATCAGCTCAGCGTATTATGTGTAATAACCATATGGTGTGAAAACTTTATTTATTTAATTATTATCTTTATTATTTATCAGTTTTTTTTTTTTTATTTCAATTTTATGGAATTAGGTTGTTTTTACAATGAAATTCGACCGTTCATCACATCATCACTTAATTTAATAAATTAAAACATAATTTTTCACAATCATTTATCTTTAACTCAAAGATTTAGCACTTAATAATATCCTTACAACTTATTAAGTGCTAAATATCCCGGATGAAATGTGCTTTTACAATCAAATATTAATCGACTTCCAATAGTTTTGGGTGTTTGGAAAATAAATCAGTAGGTTTTATTTATACTCAAACGATGCGTTTGACAATTAAGAACACTTTCTAGAACTAAAGGTGTTTGTGGAGAAATGTGGTCTAAAGGTATTTTAACAATTGTGCATACAAATTAAGTGAAAGATGTCAACATTAAATTTGATAAAAAATAAATTAATTAAAACCTAAGTGAGAAAAGAATAATCGTTAACATTTACGATCTCCATGGAGGTAATAATTTAAGATTCAAAATTAGCACTCTTATACCCGTATTCAGAGACAATACTTAAGGTGAGGAAAGTACATTATATTGTCTTCGCCTTCGGGTTATTCTCTGCACATGAGATTAAAATGTACTTTCCTCACCTTAAGTATTGTCTCTAAATACGGGTATTAGCCACATAAACATAATAAACATTCTAACATAATGAGTCTCCTGAAGAAATAAAAGAATTAAAAAACAACAAAATACTTCAAATTAATTTTAAAAAATATAACATTTAAAAATTTTTTTAAAAAGTTGTAATCTTATTAAAAGTTTATATGAGTTCTTAAGATGTTTTGGAATCACTCACTTAAGCATTACATTTACAAGTCAATAAATAAGAACTACATTTTAAAAAATGCAAAAAAATGTCATTTCATAGAACCAAACAACCGATTTCCTTCAAGAACCTAATAGAAAACTCTAAAATTGATGTTGTTGAGTCCATAAGAGATTTAACAGTTGTTTTGGACTATAAACTAACATACAACGAGCATATAGATAATACAGTAAATAAATCACTGAAATTACTTGGCTTCATTAACAGAATATCCTCTGATTTTACTAATGTCCGTATAATCAAAACTCTTTATTGCTCAACTGTTCGCCCTCTTCTTGAATTCGCCTCCGTGGTCTGGTCTCCATTATATGTCAATCGCATAAATCACATTGAATCAGTCCAACATCGCTTGCTTCGAATAGTAGCATGGATGCTTGGACTAGAGAGAGGTAATTATTCTTATGCTGACATAGAGTCAATGTTAAATATTGCTAGTCAACAAAAACGTAGAACTAACATTGATTCCATATATATGTTCGGCATACTAAATGGTATAATCGATGTTGCTTCATTACTGGGACAAGTAAAATTTAATATTCCGACTCGTAGGTTGAGAAACAATAAAGTAATGTTCATCGATCAGCATAGAACATACTATGACTTTAATTCTCCAATGACCTGTCTTTGTCGTATTGTTAACTCGAGACAAGATCTCGACATTTTTTATTTAAGTTTACAACGATTTAATCGAGCACTAAATAAATAGTCCAGATCTTGTCTTGATGTCATTTATGTTTGTCAATGCTTCTTTTCTTTTTTTTATGTCTTAAACTATTCTTTATTGTAATATTTAAACAATAAAAATTGTATAAATGGACAATGTCCGTTAATAAATAAATAAACAAATAAATTAAATAAATCAAATAAAATAAACTTCAACTAAAAAAAATAGGGTCTAGATTTCTAACTGCCCATGCGCTCTGTAGCTGCAGGCCATGTCATAATCTATAATGTATCTGTAAATTTGTTGAAAACACGCCAGACACGTTATTTAGAAAATGTTAATGGAGGCTAGATTTCTAACCGTCCGTCCGCTCTGGAGCTACAAGACGTGTTGCAATCTAGATTCGGTTTGTAACTAAAATTTTATATGGAAACGGGAAACTGAATCCCAACCGCCAATGCGCTCTGTGGCTGCAAGACGTGTTGTTTATTGTACAGTTTCCATGAGGTGATTTTCAAGAAAATGGCGCTTTCAAAATAAATCAAATGTTTAAAAAATAAAGAATCAGTTTTGAAAACCTTAGTACTAGGTACTAAGGTTTTCAAAATTTGTTAATTTAGCTCTTCTGTGACTGAATGTCAGACTAGCATACTTATTTTATTTTATTTTATTTTACTAACATAAACGGCAAATCTGCCTTTTACAAAAATTTATAATACTAACATATTTGGGTTAAAACATTTAAGTTTGTAAGTGAAAATTCTTGATGGAAGTTCATTGTAATTTATTATATAAATAAAACACGAGTGATACTTTAATCCACAAATTTGGAATATACAGTGACCGGTTTCATCGCTTTCGCGACATCTTCGAGACTGGTATCTTTATTAAAAAGTTAAATGTATTTATACAGAACAGAGGTAAGACTGAAGAGGTATTTAACTTTTTAATAAAGATACCAGTCTCGAAGATGTCGCGAAAGCGATGAAACCGGTCACTGGATATTTCAAATTTGTGGATTAAAGTATCACTCGTGTTTTATTTATATAATAAATATTTGGGTTAGTATTTTTTTTTTAAACATAAATTTCCTTATACCCAAGATTTATAAAAAAAAAATAAACCTAATAATTATATAAGATTTATATTTATATATTTTTTTAAACCTTAAGATTATACAGCATATTCAGTAGAAAGTTAAAACAATTCAAGAATAAATGTTAAAAACAAATTAAATAATAAAATATTCTAAAGTAATATAACAAAAAATCATATGTACTGTTTCATACAGCTGGGCAAAGTGAACAAAAAAATGTTTATATTATGAAATGAATGAATAAATAAATAAAATTACCATTCATCATCTTTGAAAAAGTTCAAAAGGTTTGTTCTATTGGAACAATACCCTACACTAAATATATCAGATACGTGGAAATAACTATTGCCGAGTTCATGAAGTCTGTTTAATATGGCATTACAAGTATTATTAAAGAAATTATTAAACAATACCTTTTGTCTTTCTCCTTACCAAATTATAATGCACACACAGTGCTGCGTGGAGTTCAGATACTGATATGAAATTGGTTTTTTTTATATAACAATTTTTATTTTTTATTATCTAAATATTATAAACGCTTCCATTTTCCATCATGTTGTATTACCACTTATTACAAACCTCTTGGTTACATAGAGTTTTGGATTGGCTAGGTCATATGTATAATAATTTCACTGGCAATCAGATGAATCTCACCCGCATCAATGAAAATATTAGCTCTTTGATTTCACAAACTTCAACAGATGGAAGAATTGAAAGAATATAGATGTTGTAACATTGGCAGGATGGTGAATTTAAACAGTGTGTTAAGTGGTCACTTAAACCAGCCAATGACTGGTCATAAGCCCTGTGAATGGCTAAATTTCTGTATTCCCTTCTCTTAAATGTTCTGTATCTCTGTTTTAATATGTTAATAAATAAACATGTTTTTGATTAAAATAAAGATACAATAAATACTCACTAATATTTTTTTTTTTTATATTTTTGATTAGATTTTTAAACAAAGTAACCTAATCACCGTCGTTCATTTTAATCAGTCTTTTTTACACTGTACCACGTCATATATATCCCATTGTGTACACAGAGGTTCCGGCATATTTGACTTATCTCGTTTTTAATATAAAAAATGCTTTCATATACTATTTTAATCCCAAAAGACTGCTAAACTCCGTATTATTTCTCCAGCATTATCTTCCGACTTTTTAATTAAACTTTGAGCGCGAGATTTATGGCCAAAGTTATTTTGTTTTCCCGATTCGGGGAAGTACCTGCTAGTACATTTAACTTTTTTGAATATATGATCTTAATATTGAAAGTCATTAAGTGATTCCCCGAAATTGATTTAATTATAAAGCATATTTCCAACTTCATTAAAGGCGGGTTGCACCCAAAAAGTTAAGTCAAAAAAGTATAAACGTAAATAATTGTTCAATTTTGTCAATGGGGAATGAAGTAAAAAAGTAAGAGTTTGTAAATATTTTTTTAAATTTTTATTTATTTAGAATACAAACAGATGTTGAGGTTATATGTAGATACGAGGGTTGTGTAAATAATAAGGATCTCAATTTTTTTTCAGGTTTAAAGCATTTTTTATTTGAACTGAAAAATTCATCATTAGAAAGCTTAATTTCTAAAGTATTTTTCAAAATAATCATCAGATTTTTTTAACGCATATTTGTTGACGACTAATCCACTTTTAGAATCCAGCTTCAAAGAAGTCCACCGCCCGTCCGTGGAGGAATTATTATTTATTAATTAATTACTGGACACGTGGACACTCACCCAAAACACTTAAAAAAAGATCGAAGCCTTTGAAATGTGGTGCTACAGGAGGACATTAAAAATATCCTGGGTGGATAGAGTCCGAAACGGTGATGTTCTCCGACGTGTGGAAAAAGATAAAGAGGTACTGAAGACCATTAAGAAAATAAAACTTGAGTACTTTGGACATGTGATGAAAGGCGAAAAATATAAAATTTTACAAGTCATTCTTCAGGGAAGGATTGAAGAGAGACGCAGTGCAGGTAGAAGATGCATCTCTTGGCTTAAGAACTTGCGTGACTGGTTCCATTGCAGCACTCAGTCCTTGTTCAGGGCAGTTGCCAATAAAGTAAGAATCGCAATGATGATTTCCAACCTCCATCGGGGAGAGGAACCGTAAAAAGAAGAAAAAATTATTTAAGGTTCGCCATTGATATGTTTGATTCCTTATATAAAATGAGTAAGAGGAATATGATAAAGAAGGTTATTCCTTAGAACTTTTGGAGGAACATTAAAAGAGACTGCGAGAGAGTTCAGGACAGACAATTTTGGATAGTATTAACTAATGCCTTGCCACAAAAACGTTTTCTTTTTATGTACTCAAATTAGTTATTGTTTTATAACTCCTAGGAGTCTTATATCTTGTTCATTTAATATATTTATTATTTATTTTATAAAAACAAACTGTCGATAATATTATGATAACATAAAAAAGATATGGTTCAATTACAGACCAGCGAAGTTTCTAAATAAAAATCATACATATTAAATTGTGGTACAACAAAAGGGTGTGTTTATGTGTATTTGATGGAGAGTAAGTGTATATGTGTGTTTGTGTGCATGTGGGAGTAAGTGTTTAGGTATGTGTAAGTGTAAGCATCATAAAATAATAATAAGTGGTATCGTATCGCTGCCAGAAATAATAAGTCTTAAATTATTTTTAAATAAATTAAGGGGTATGTAAAATATATCAATAGATGAAAAAAAACATTATAGTTAGAGCAAGAACGATAGAGGAAAGAGTGTTGTGCATAGTTAGTGCTACAGACTGATTTCTTCTGAGATTTCTTGTCACGCGAAATGGGACATTAAGACATTTATGTTTTATTTATAGTATATATTTTTTTATTGCAATTGATTTGATGACGAAAAATAAGGTGCAAAATATTATATATTCAGAATCAAGCTTGTTGCACTTGTTTTTTATTTGATAGCTAAAATCGAATGGAGATAAGTCCGCCTAGTTTTGTCATAGTTGACGTATTTGACCATCATTCTTATTGATGCCCTGGATTTGATTCCGTATATAAAATTTAACGATTTTTTTAATTGTAATATTTCATTGATTCCGGACCAGCACCTGTAGCGTAAAGCTAATCACCTTACCTTCACTAACATATGATCTAACTATGTTGCATTTTTTATCCAACACAACAGACCAGGAGGCTCAATTTAAGTGGAGAATTACAGCACAGAACACCCAAGCTTGAGAAAAATCACATTTAACTTTTTTGTGTTTTTACCGGAATTCAAACCCGGAACCTTCCGTGTTTGAGTCAAGCATCCTAACCACTACACCACTGTGTTTACCAATTCAACGCGCTATGATAATCTACATAGACAATTGTAATATAACTGATGATTATCTTTAAAAATTAACATTAGTTTTATTTTGGAAGTTTAATTTACTGGAACCTTGTTTTACACGGTTTTGAAATAAAACGATAAAAAAATACATTATTTTTAATAATCTTACCTGATTTTGTTAATTTTTTTTCTATAATACTTTATGTGCTTTTAATTGTTTATTGTAAAAGCCTTTTGGTCGTTTATTAAATAAATATACAAACAATGCGTAATTGTAAAATATATATTTTTTTTCATTGCAATACCCAACATCGCTCTTTACTTATTTACTATACGTAAAAATACAGTCAATAATTATTAAATTACATAATAAAAATAAGAATAAAAGACAGACCAGAAAGTGTATCGCAACTAAATAGATACAATAAGTCGTCATTTATTTTTAAATAAATTAAAGGTCATGTTAAATACATCAAAAGATAAAGAAAATTGTGTGCCTAGTTAGTGCTACAGACTGGCAGATGGAAAATATACTTATTACTTTTGTATCACGCGGCCTTTTGTGTCCCCTTGAACATTTAAATTAATTTTGGAGGGCAGGTTAAAAGAGTTTAATTTATCTCATATATTATTATTCTAGAAATGATTGATTGAGTTTTTCCTGTACGAACCAGTTTCACACGTATCGCGCTAACCCTTACTTATTTTTTTTATTTTATATTTATTTAGTTTCTACTCATTGGTAAAAAAATTACTAAAAAAAAATCGATTGAAGAATGGTCGGCCTCATAGTGTACCGGTTCGAGTGTTTTCTTGCCAATCGATAAATGATGTAATTAAAAAAAAAAATATCAATCAATAATATGTTATCCTGCCCGCTGATTTTTGCTGTATCGTGATGACCCATCATGGTCGTGTATAAGAATTTCAGCCTTATTACACGTACTTTTTTTACATTTTACATACTTTTTTTACATTGTACTGTGGGGTTTTCCTTGTTTAAAACGAGATTCTAGCGTAGGTACTTAATTAATAAGAAGATCTTTATCAACGTACTTTTTTAATTCCAGCGGTCCTTTTTATAATAATTTGAATCTTTGGTGTAATTTTATTTTAGATCATCTTCCTTATTTCGAAGTTTTCAAATTTGTTATCAGATAACAACTTCTCTGACATTATAATTATTTGAAAAAAAAACAGCTTTGTGGGAATTCAAAATAATTTTATTTATTTCATTTTTCCATGTTCACTCCTTAGTTGGAGCATAAGGTTTCCACAAAGAGCCTCCAGGCATCTCTGTCGGTTTCCAGCTCCTGTGCGTCCTCCATAGCAGGTTCGTCAGCAGCGGACGTCCAGGACGTCTAGAACCTGATGCATTGTTAAGTATCAAAGCGTGGTTAAGGCTCTATAATAATTGTGTTCGGGCGTTGTCTAGTAGGTGAATTGGTTCAGCCGGACGAATCACACTCACGTGATAAAGGTTTCAGCTCACTTATTTTACAAAAGTAAACAGATGGAAGAGTTGAGGTAATGTGGATATTAAAACGTGGGCAGAATGGTGAATGTTATACAGTGTGTAAAGCGGCCAGTAAAACCAGCTACAGACTGGTCATAATCCCTTTAAATACCTTGATTTCCATATACCTTTCTCAAAAATGTTTTTCCTCTCCGATGCAACAATTTTAGATCATAAACGGATAACTTACTTTAAAGTCCGTTTGAAATATTTTAGGCTCTTAATTCGTGTAACTCATTTTACCTGCAATGTTTTCAAATCCATTTAAAAATGTCCAACACGGAATATATATATTTTTTTTAATGTAGATATAGAAAAACACTTTTTTCTATTGGACAGTTTCAAACCCCTCTGGGTTTTTCTAAATCAATGACATCGCATTTAACTCTTTACTTCCGATGGGATAGCTTCCCCGTTCGCTATGCAAAAACGGAAGTTTATTTTTTCCTCTACTTAACCCTTGACTGGAGTCCCACAGGGAATAGACCCACGGTCTATGGTCTACCTGACAACTTGACACGCGGATCTGACGTAAGGCTGCCAATATCGGGATTCAATATCTTTGCTTTAATAGAGATAAATTTGTCAAACTTTTTTAAGCAGTGATCCTTTTAAAATTGAGGAAAGCGCGAATCCTATTTGTTTTTTAAATTTATTAATTAATAAAAGTAGCGGCATTTTGGCAAAAACGATTTTTTGTATTTAATCACTGATTTTCATTATCATAATAAGATCGACAGCCCTGGGTGAAACATGTCTGTATCCTGGAGTCTCCTCCATGCTTGTCGATCTGCTGTTCTTCCTATCCAGTTAAACTATAGTCAATGTTTTGATAGCTGGGGCGTCTGGGAGAGTTTCCGTTTTTGTTTCCGAGTGTATTAAACCTTTTGCTCCTTGACGGTACAAATTTGTTCAGGTGTAAAATAACTGATATATTTATTAATTTATTTAAACACTTTATATACATATACTGGTTACGCGTGAATGTTTACTGCCATTTATATGTTTTGGTTGTCGGCTTTTCCTTGAGAAGTAGGAACCTGAGCAGCCTGGTAGTACCTACCGCATTGCAACAATTCACAAATTCCATATTCAAATAAAACTGACATTTGTATTTTTCTTCAAGCGAATGATGTCTTCTGTGATCCGCATGAAAAACTAGCAACAAATAATATTCGTACCGCTATCTTGCTATCTAAAGTTACCGCTAAAGTGTCAATAAGCATAAGCATTATTATCATCACCGCATTCAATATCCAAAAATACTTTTGCACAAAGCAGAATAAGAAAGAACTTAACATCCGCATCATTCCCGCATTTATTATTTAGTGGAGCGACGGGGAACACTTCAAAACAGGTCAGTCTATATCCATTATATATTAAGGGGCAGTAAACGTCTTTAATAACGTTTGTGTTGGCTGACCTTGTTGGACCATCTTAGATCAGTTCATGCGCTCTCTAAGCTATCGAGAAATTAACTTTTGCGCGTCTCTCTCGCGTCACCATATACAGTTCACATACAGATGCATTATGGCGGGCATATTGCTTTAAGGGCATTTCTTTCTACCTAGCCAAACCGTTCAATTTGAGAAAACTAGTAGTAATGAACAAATTGTTGATTAATTGATGATTTCATTACTGAACAAAATATTGATAAAAATACACATTTTTACGAAGTAAAAATTCATTAAATATCTGCACTATACAACAAAAAGAGGAGGGGGAAAAAGGAAAAGAAATATGTGGAAAAAAGAAAATCTTTTATATTCAAGAAGTAACATTTCATATATGATTTGAGTGAAATAAACAAGGGTCGTCTCTAACATTAGTGGGTAGATTATTCCATAATTGAGCAGCTACTACTGTAAAAAATGATGTATCTCTTATATGAGAGTACATTTGATGTAACTAATCACTGTCCATGCATATTTGTCTATTTTTTTGTAGTTTTAGCCATTTTGAAGTAATCAGTTCCAAAAAATTACTCCTCAGGATCCGTTCTGCGTAAAACTGTCACCCGTCTGGTTGCATAAAATTACTACTACTTTACAAACCTCAATATTATAATTATTATGGCAATTTAATAGTTCTGGTGGTTGTGGTTGCTGTTTTGGAGTAAGCTTCTCAAATTTTTTGACTTGTTTGTTAATTGATTCCCTTAATCTACTCGACAAACTTCCATTCCGTGTGCCGTCTAGACCGACAAGACAAAATATTCTGTTTTATACGGACAACGCGTCAACAAACTATTTAAAATAATCTGCAATACGTAAAATATGCGACCAATATAACTATAGATTTACTAAGGCTGACATTTTAATGACAATGTATGTAAATTAAGGTCATAAAAATATTAAGAGAAGCATTCAATAAATTTTATCATTATATACATCTTTTTCATTTATTTATCTTTCACATTTGTTATATTTAACATAATTAAAATTATTGTTTTATGTATGAACATTTTTTTTGGTGTGTGCATGGGTGTCCTACACTAATAATAATAATAATAATAATAATGTTTGGATAATTTATATAGCGTCATTTTTGTAAAAACCACCTCAAGAGCGCTGTACAATAAATAAATATCCCAGCACGTCTTGCAGCTGCAGAGCACATGGGTGGTTGGGACTCTAGTTCCGTGTCTCCAATTATGATATAAAAGAGCTAGATAACAGCACGTCTTGCAGCTACAGAGCGCATGGACAGTAAGAAATCTAGCCCCTATTTACATTGTTATTTTTAAACATTCTATTTGACAATGAGTTTGAAGTTTACAGTTTATGTGATATTGTTAAAAACAAAATAAAAAGCAAATTTATAAAAATAGAAGTTAGATTACAACAAGTCTTGCAGCTACTGAGCGCATGGGCGGTTAAAATTTAGACCCCATTTACTTAATTAAGATATTTGATAACATTTACATAATATGATAGCTAACATCACAAAAAGTCTTGCAGCTACAAAACGCATCGACGAACGAAATTTCAACAATAAAAGAATGATTTTAAAAAGTTGACAATAAAAAATAATAAAAAAACACAATAATAATACATTGAGCAAAGAACTAGTAAGTATGACAATTAAGTGAACATGTAACAGCACAAAAAGTAAAATATAAAAAACTAAACAAAGATAGCATTCCTTAACTTATTATTAAGGTTAACAAGATGATAGACGCTACTCGAACGGTCCCCGTTTTATTTTGGTATGCAGTTTACAGGATCTATTGTACACTAATATACAAAGTAATTGAGAATGTATTGTGTACATATTGTTTGTTTACCAAATAAAATCATATAATTAAAAATTATTTTTTACTTGTGTTTACGAGTATTTTTGATATATTTTCTTGATTTTTAGTACAATTTTTTTACCAGCTCTTCTTTTGACCCGTCTATTTCTTGGTTGTCTAGAAAATATTGCTTTTAGCAATAAGTCCGCAAAAGTACTTTTTCTTTGTACTCGAAGTTTCAAATAAAATAAATAACCCATGCGGGCTTAACATTTAATTTTATAAATATATCGTACTGGAAAAATAACTACCTTTTATTTTGTAATTCCCCGAAAGTACAAATACAACTTTTTTGCAGAGCAAAAAAAACTTGAAAAAAATATAAGATCTATACAAGTCAATTTAAAAGAAAAAGTTCAAAAATAATACTAAATCTAATTACAGGGATAAATCTAATTAAGGGTTAACACATATTTTCTTTTTACAAAAAACATAGTTCACCCAGAAACTGGCCCCACTACGGTAATCAAAACAATTCCAGCCTACACACCCAATCACTTAAGCTAGGGTTTCCCAGGACAGCGGTGCCCGTATTTTAACGGCCGTAGTGAACGGTGATGCGGTGGATAACCGTCGTAACGGTGACTAGAGTGAGGTTTTCTAGGAAAACGGTGTTATCAACACCATTTAACACCGTTTCCCTAGGAAACCACTCTCTAGTCGACGTTACGACGGCTGTCCACCGCATCACCGTTCACTACGGCCGTTAAAGCTAGGGTTTCTTAGGACAGCGGTGCCCGTATTTTAACGGCCGTAGTGAACGGTGATGCGGTGGATAACCGTCGTAACGGTGACTAGAGTGAGGTTTTCTAGGAAAACGGTGTTATCAACACCATTTAACACCGTTTCCCTAGGAAACCACTCTCTAGTCGACGTTACGACGGCTGTCCACCGCATCACCGTTCACTACGGCCGTTAAAGCTAGGGTTTCTTAGGACAGCGGTGCCCGTATTTTAACGGCCGTAGTGAACGGTGATGCGGTGGATAACCGTCGTAACGGTGACTAGAGTGAGGTTTTCTAGGAAAACGGTGTTATCAACACCATTTAACACCGTTTCCCTAGGAAACCACTCTCTAGTCGACGTTACGACGGCTGTCCACCGCATCACCGTTTA